>NC_080717.1:0-65000 GCF_019097595.1 Hemibagrus wyckioides | reverse complement strand
TGTGTGTGTGTGTGTGTGTGTTTTGGCTCATTTCTGTACAGCAGCCATAGAGATAAACAATAAAGGTTATAAAATTATAAATTCTGCTAAAAATTCCAACAAAATGATCTAAATATTTTATGAAAATATAAAACCCTGCAGAAAGATTTATTTTTTTATGCACACACTGTAGTCAGATTTGTTTGGTGTTCAGGCCTGTGTGTAAAACATCATTCAGTGATGATGTAAGTGCTGTTCTGACCAATCAGAGAATCAGAGGGGGTGGAGGTTTTTATGTTTTATGGAGCGGGGGGTGGGTGTTTATTGCAGCCTCCTGTCACTCAGGGTCCTGCTCTGATGACTCTACATTATTTACACCAGCACTCCTTCAGACAAATAATCAATTATTTTATTGTGAATTATCCACATCATCCTGTGTGTGTGTGTGTGTGTGTGTGTCTGTGTGTGTGTATGTGTGCTGGTTTTCATGTTTTATGGAGCGGGGGGTATGGGGGTGGGTGGTGTTTGTGAGGCCAAAGTTACATGCAGACAAAAAGCAGACAGCACACACACACAAAGAGCAGATAGGTGTGTGTGTGTGTGCATTAATAGATGGCATGGTGAGCCATAGCTTTTCCTGCTTTATTATTCATATTTTTTCCCTGAGTGACATTTGAATAAGTTATGAGTCCTGATTGGCTGGAATGAGATGGGGGTGATGAGACTGATGAGAGGTCACAGGTCAACTGTCCATCAGTCAAACTGACATACCAGTAAACCTGTGTGTGTGTGTGTGTGTGCGTGTGTGTGTTTGTTGGCTCTGCTGGAAGACAGTTCAGATCTACTACTCTAAACACCTAGTGCGCACTGAACCACACTAACCCACAGAACACGACACAAAACCCTGTAAGAATCACACAGCACTAACGCAGTCAGAATGTTAGAGACTCCACACACACCTGCTGAGTAACTCAGATGACGTTAATATCGAGGCAGAGTTTATTGGGATCCCCACATTGGACAAATTCAGGAAATACAGACATTCATGTGTGTTGTGTATTTTAATAATCAACTCTATAATAATAAATCTGTAAATATTGACCATTTTGAAAGGGTTTGGGACTCAGATAAATGACCTTTGTGCCAGGGCTCTCATCTTCTTGATTTTCCTGGTCAAACGTGTCGTCCTAGCTTTCTGTCCCGGCTGTTTCTGTCCCAGGTTACATTGATCAACAGCTAATATTAGCTAACATTACACACATAAACAGCAACCATTACTTCAACAGACTTACTGAAAATATATTTGATGATGAAATTAGATTTTTTTATTTAGTTTCTTTAATACAGTATTTATTTGCTTAGTATTTATTCTACAGAATTCTGTTATACAGTAAATCTGTGTGCAGTATATGACTCTAAAGCTGAGGTTCCCAACATTAGTCCTGGAGTACTTCCTGTCCTACACACAAAACACACCCACATTTACTGTTTAGTAGCTGATTAATTGAATCAGGTGTGTTGAGAGCAGGAGAAGAGAAGACTCCCTCAGTGTACTGAGGCCTTTACCTAGCTCTTTCATTTGAGGACACTGAGGATGAGTGAGAGTTAGTGATTAGGAAGCAGTTGAGGTGGAGTAAGTGGCGGTAAGGAGATAACTGTAGTCAGTTCAATGCTTCAGGCACAAATTAGAATAAAAACACAGAAACAATTTATTTTAATATATACACGTCCACATTCTGTGAATATGTGTCCTCATGATCTGCTCAATGAAATTGTTTATGATTTTACAGGTAGTACAGGACAGTCCAGGCTGGACAACAGCATCATTTAATATAAGTGTGATATGAAACATTTCAATTGGAGAAAAATATTTTAATCTTTTAAATATAAAGCATCCCTCCAAATCTTAGTTTTTAAAATGTTCCTGATGTTTATTTTATTGTTTTATTGTCATGTTTATTTTCTGATTCAAATTTATTTAAACATCTTTTAAACATTGGCTTCATAACCAATGTAAGATGTTTTCCTCTGATGGAGATGAAGATGTTGGGCTCCATTTCTTTTAGTGCGTGATGCTAAACCAGAGCCTATAGTCTTTCATTACTTGTTAGTTACATTAGCATTGTAGCTCCAGTTCTAAACTAAAGAAGCAAACTTCAGACATGAGTTGAGGAAGAATTTTGGATTAAAGGGATGTTTCAAAGTTCTTTAATGAATCCTCTACAGGTCTTGGAGTTCGTCTGAAGCTCATCAGCATTTTATTTAAAAAAAAATTGCTAATGCTACAGATTGAGATTTAAGTGGATTATATGTATTTCCAGTTTAACTTTTCGACTTTTATTAGATTTTAACCTGAATAAAGTTTAACCAAAAGTGGCAGAAGAACGAAACACTTTATTTGTGTTGCAGTGCATGCTGGGATTCGATAACAAGCTCTGAATGCACACAGTATTAAAGATAAACGAATGAAAGCAGCTGATAAACAACTGACATCTTTAATGCTAAAGCTGCTAACTGGCAATGTGTGTATGTTAGCAATAGTGCTCTTCACCAAAGCTAATTGGCAGCAGACAGTAAAATAAATACAGCAGCGTCATGAGAGATTAGCGCTAAAAGGTCAAAAACCACACAGCAGTTTGCTTTCAGAGTTAAACACACACACACACACACACACTAAGCCATTTCACCTCTAATCTCCTAATAAGATTATAAAAAGTGCAAATATGTTTCCGCATTACTGCTCATAATGACTCTGTATAAAAGTCTGAGTTTACAGTCGGAGGCTTAAAAGCTGAATGTGCAGCTAAATGTTAAATATTACGCTGATGAAGGACTTCCTGTTTAAAGCACTTCCTGGTTGGACGACATCCTGTCTTTCAGAGAAAAAATTGCTCAGAAACACAAAACATTTAGTAATGAATTTACTTTTACAACAGGAAGTAATTTTTTTATGTCTAAATCTGTAGACTGTTCCACATTTTAGCACACTAAACTGGTGCACTACGACTCACAGTCCTCCTAGTGCACTAAAACAACAAGAATTGAGGCACATGCTTACTCTTTCCAGACTTTAACATTGCTGTGTTTATTTTGTGTTTTATTTCCTTCATAGAAAAGTAACTATCTGTTGCAAGTGTTTCAGCTCTGTACATTTATGTACAGATGCTCTTCATCTGTTTATCTGAATGAAAATGGACTAATATTGAGAGAAAAGGCAGATAAATATCCTGCGTCATCTTGTCTCTCTCTCTCTCTCTCTCTCTCTCTCTATATACATATATATATATATATATATATATATATATATATATATATATATGTGTGTGTGTGTGTATCTATGTATGTATGTGTCTGTCTGTGTGTGTGTGTGTATGTGCATTATGTGAGTACATGCTCAGATTGTACAGTATGGACCAATTAAACATTTTCTTTGGTTCATTTTGACAGATCAAACACATGACTGAATAAAATCCCCAGTTCTCCTTGAGGGGGAACCATTCATTTGCTTGCAGGTGAGAAGATCTAGGTGTGGATCTTACACCAAAATGATGTGAATTTGCCTTAGTGCTAGTCCTGAAACAATAAAGCTGTATTTTCTATGTTCAGCTCTCGCTCTCCTCCTCCTTCTTCTCCTTCCCCCCACTACTTTTCATCCTCATCTCCTCCTTTTGCCTTCTTCTAAAAAAAATCAGAGTTAGGAGATAAACTGTCCTGAGTCTGACAAAATGAACACAATCACACTATGTTCCTGTAGATTTTAGATATTTGGGGAACGTTCATTTTTAGGTTAAATGATAAATTATAGATTTTTCACTCTATTATTTGAGTCAGGCTTTTTATCTCAGCATTAAACGCGTATATATTTATGTTGTAACACTTAGAACTTTTCTAGAGCAATTGGCACTTGGTCATAATTTAACCATTCCTGTTGTGAACTGATATTAACTCCAGACGTAGATTGAAGAAGTTGTTGTAGATACAGGTTATAGACATTAGACATTCTCGCTCTCTCTCTCTCTCTCTCTCTCTCTCTCACACACACACACACACACCTCTATCACCCTGGGAGAGAGATTGTGTGTGTCCTGGTGATTTCCCACAGGGCCATGCGGTGCAGCAGATGGACAGTGGAGAGTGCGCACTCATTCATGTAGAGCTCCCAAAAGAAGAGTGTGTATCAGTGCTGGTTTACTAACAGCCATCTGCTTTACACACACACACACTTCTCCATTACACAGAGACCAACACAGATCCACAAACTGCAGACTAGAGGAATCAAGACAATCACCCTCTGCCTGCCTGTGTGTGTGTGTGTGTGTGTGTGTGTGTGTGTGTGTTTGCTGATGGATATTTATTCATGGAATCATTATGAGATGTTATGCTATAATTTCATGGCTACAATAACTCCTGAAGTGGTGCACTAAGTAATGAACAGGGTGTGATTGGGAAATGCATTGAACAGACACGCAACAACCTCAACAGCAACAGCAACAAGTGGTCCCTATAGTTAGGGTTCTTGATTCTAGGGTCAGAATCAATAAACTTGTAAGCTCAGATTCCAGCTCACATACTTTAATAATGTGCATTATTATTATTATTATTACTACTACTATTCATTATTATAGTTTTTTTTCAGCACAGTGTGAGTGGATGTTGTCGATTATGTAGCATTTGCATGCAGGAAGCAGCACTAACGAACATCACAGCATCATCAAGAACTTTTTTATTTTGGCTCAGAGGAAGCAGGAAGTGTTTTGCATATAAAGAGGAGTTGCGTTATTGCAGAGGAACAGTATGTACAGTGGCTGTGAGAGAGATGAGTGGAACGCTGCAGTCGGTTGATTAGCGCTGATTAACAGACGTGAACATGATTAGCACTTTTGAAAGAGGAGACACAGTTCCATCACCATTATCTGCTTTTATTATGAGAACAGAGAGAAAAAAACAGTATCACAAAATTCTTTTTTTTATTACTTTGAGTGACTTCCTTTATTTTACAGAAATTATTTTAGCATATCTTTAAAAAACAGCATAATTTAAACTCATATACATATCATCATATTAGTCTTATTTTTCCTTGTTAAATATCTCTTTTGCTTGTATGCTACTTCATATTACATTTAACAACAAAAAATTGCTATTTAATTGGGTCATTTAACTGCATTTCTGTTCCTGATTTTATTGGGTTTAAAAGTGAGTGTGTTTAATGGCAGTGGTCTGAAAATTCCTCAAGAAAAATCTGGAAAGCCTCGGAGGTGTGACTTACAAACAGCTAGGTTTAATGTGCAGCTCAGAGAAGCGACTTCAGCAGCTGCGTAACTTGACATGAGGTACTTTTCCCATGTAAATACTAAGGTACTTTTCCCATATAAATACTGAGGTACTTTTCCCATATAAATACTGAGGTACTTTTCCCAAGTAAATACTGACACAACTTTTGGACTTGAGCTAATGGCAGTAGAAATGAAAACTATGTCTCCAACTCAGAATGTTGAACTCTACACAATTTGTTTGATTTTAAAGTATTAATTTGGAATAATTCCAGTGTTGTGTGTTTCTCAGCTGCATGAGTATAAATACATTTGTGAATTTCCTTAATTTTCCTTAAATTCAGTGTAGTTAATAGACAAACTATTACATCACTGAGTGAAAACACTGATCACTTCATGTAATAGATTTATAGTAAGCAGGTGTGTGTGTGTGCGTGTGTGATTGTGTGTCTATGTATTTGTTCGAATGTGTGTGTTTCTCACTTTATGAACATATATGTGTACACTGAAAGAGAAAATGACGAGCTTGATTAACCTTCTCCTCTTCACATCCTGATCAGAAGTCCCCTTGGCTCCGCCCCCTGTGCCGTAGCTGCTGGATCGAGGACACAGCCGAGCTGCCACGCTCCATTAGCTCTGTCCTTCATAATAATTTAAACGTGACACTGCAGGAGCCGAGAGAAGCTCACTGTTTAACACCTCAATCTACTGAGCTGATTACACACATACACACACACACACACACACTCATTCACATGCACAGCAGAACAGTGAGGAACATTTACATGCAGTGTAGTGTGTTCAGTAAAGGCCTGGGTCAGAGATGGAGAAAAGGAAAGTACACCGTGTTTCCTGCTGCTATTTTTCAGCAGTAACCACATGTGGTTTTACATATTCATTAATTTATTTCTTAAATTTGAATATATTTTAATTCCTTCTTCCAGGTCAGTTCAGCTGTTTGCCTGTTTGTGTTTGTTAAATTTATTTCTCTGCTCATCTAAAGAAGATTTTACTTGATGCAATATCACATTGATGATGTCATCTAGGCTATAAAATGTTGTTGGTGTAAAGGGAACAGCCCTCTCCTGTCTCAGGTCGCATTTTCTGAGCTTGCTCACCATCTTCTCAAATCTTTTATATATATCTAGATAGACAGGACAAACAATTTGCACAAATATATACAGAGCGCTTCCTGAACATGACGAAGCTGGAGTAATGTGACGAAATGGAACTAACATCTGTATCATGATCATTTCTCAGACCTTATATTAAAAGGCATGTGTGAGTAGAGGGAAAGATTCTTCTCACATAAAATATATAGTTAATAGTTAAGCTAGGATAAATGTAGTACTTTTTAATTAAGTTTATTTGCTACAAGAACTTTTGTACTTCAACTCAAGTAGAAATTCAAATTGAGGACTTCTACTTTTATTGGAGTAACATTTTAACTAGAGTATCTGAACTTTCACTGAAGTACAGGAGATGTGGACTTTACACACCACTGCCCAAATGAGGATGAGGTTCCCTTCTGAGTCTGGTTCCTCTCGAGGTTTCTTCCTCACGTCATCTCAAGGAGTTTTTCCTTGAAACTGTTGCTCAGACTTGCTCATTCATCATCAACATCAACTCCTCCTGCGCCGTTCGGTGCATCAGGAGGCGAGGTATACCCAGCGAGATCGATCAGCGGTGGCATCTTCTGCCTCGTCCCATGTGATGTCCAAGGCCCTTAAGTCGTCAAAGAAAGTCTGGCACATGTTGTGTGAGGATGGATTTGTTTCCATCTTCCTTGTGACAGGGTCCAAGTGATGGCAAATTTTGGGAGCCGTGTATGCTGCTCTCGGAGGACGTGGCCTGCAAATCGCATCCGCCACTCGGTCACGATGTCATTGAGCGGTCGAGTGGAGGTTCGGCGGTGAATCTCCTTGTTGGTAATACGGTTGCGATATGAGAGTCATAGGATCCGTCGCAGCCATCTCTGCTGGGCTACATTGAGTTTTCTGGTGAACTTGGCAGACGTTTTCACAGGCGTAGATTGCAGTAGGTGTGACAATGGAATTCAGCAGACAAATTTTCATTGTTGTGTTGATGGTCTTAGTTGCCCAAATCGGTCAGAGCCGTTGGAAGACCGCTCCGGTTTTTGCAATCCGCCATACCACATCATGTTCCTCGTCACCATTGCTCACTATGATGCTACCCAGACAGGTGAATCTGTCAACCTCCTCAAGCCACTGTTGCCCCATTGTCACCGAGTCAGCCACTGCCACATGTCCAATTCTCATAATACTGGTCTTGTTCCCGCTAATCCGAAGGCCAACCATGGCCGCTTCTTGCTCTAAACTTTTCGTCATTGCCTTCATATTCTTCCTGATGTTGGCTAGAAGGACGATGTCATCAGCAAAGTCAAGGTCTGTCAGGCATGTTGGTAGGTTCAAAGCAACGCTGTCAACCTTATGTGGACGACAACAATCTCCTTATTAATTTACATAATATTCTACACGTGCTGTATCGGCATCACACAACTGACTACATATAAATGCACAATATAATCAAACTCTCCACTGTCACCCAAATGAGGATGGGTTCCCTTTTGAGTCTGGTTCCTCTCAAGGTTTCTTCCTCATACTATCTAAAGGAGTTTTTCCTTGCCACAGTTGCCTCAGTCACCTCAGGCTTGCTCACTTGGGATAACATCTAGGACTGTTTGTCTGTTTATATGTTTATTGTTTTCTTATGTTGTTTCTTATGTAAAGCTGCTTTGAGACAATGCTCTTTGTTAAAAGCGCTATACAAATAAAATTGAATTGAATTGAATTAGTCTCCATGGGATTCCCAACCCATCTTTGTCCATGGCAATCCACATTACAAAGCTGATGGCCAATAGTAAGAGGAAGGGGGAGAGGATGCACCCCTGCCTTACGCTGGTCTCAATGGGAAATCGGTATTGCCATCTTCTGTTCAGAAACAGCAGCTGGATCCAAGATATAGGGTTCGGAAGACCTCGACAAACCATTAAGGGATGCGGTATGACCTCACTATGCTCCAAAGTGAATTCCAGTGTACGCTGACGAAGGCTTTGGTGAAATCGACGAAGTTGATAGAGAGCTGCTGTTGATGTTCCAAGCTTTGTTCAATGATAGTTCTCAGGACAAAGATCTGCTCAGTGCATGATCTGTCACTGCAAAAACCAGCTTGTTCTTCTTGAAGCTTCTGATCCACAGCTTTTTGAAGTCTTCTGAGCAGACACGATGCTGAATACTTTGCCAGGGACTGAGAGGAGTGTGATTCCTTGCCAGTTGTTGCAGTCTGCTAAATTCCCTTTCTTTGGGAGCTTCACGATGGCTCCTCTTCGCCCATCCTCTGATGCTTGCACAGTCAACCAGCAAGAGTTCAGAAGATCTGTCATCTCTTCGACGAGGCGCTGCCCACCATGCTTGAGCATTTCTGCTGACACCATGTCCAGGCCAGGCATTTTGCCATTTCGCAAGAGTCGAATCGCAACTATAGTCTCCACTGTTGTAATTGCATCCATCCTCACATCCAGGTCGTTTGCTGGGTCAGGGGATTGAAGGTGAAGGTGGTTTCGGGAACAGGCTGATTCACAGTCTTCTGGAAATGTTACACCCATCGGTTGTTCTGCTCTTCTTTTGTCAGCAGCAGTTTGCCATTCTTGTCTTTGACAGGTGCCCGCCGTCCACTCTTTGCTCTGGTAAGATTGCGGACAATACGATAGAGTGTCTTGGTGTCATTTCTATCCACCGCCTCCTGTGCTTCTTGACCCTGTTGTCTAACCAGTCTCGCTTGTCCTGTCTACAGCTCCTCTTCACTATTCGATCTAGCTCTCGGTAAGCTTCGGCAGCTGTAAATTTCTCTTCTTCTGTCCTCGCCTCTGATGAGCATTTCTTCTTTCATTTATCAGATCCCAGGTCTGCTCCTGGATCCAGCGCTCCTTATTCGTCCCTCATCTCCATCCAATGTTCGCTTCCACGCATGACTTGCTCATTAGGGATGAATATTAATTTAATTTTAAACTTTGTAAGTATATTTCTGTTTCTATTCTTTTGTAAAGCTGCTTTGAGACAATGTCCATTGTTAAAAGTGTTATACAAATAAATTGAATTGAAAATTGAAATTAAAGTATCAAAATTAATTTTTTATTCACACAATTTTATAAAAGAGAGCAGGTAATAATAATATCTTTTATTTTATTTAGATGGCACTTTTAACAATGTCATTGCTACAGTGAAGCTCAACAGAAATCCAGCTGTAGATTTAGATCATGAGCAAGCAAGATTTGACAGTGGTGAGAAAAATCTGAAACCATTCCACAGCTGTATGCTACAGACTACTACTACTAATAATAATAATAGTAATAATAATAATTTATTCAATCAGATGATAGGGGCTGTCCTATTAGATGTTAAACACTATTTGATGTAATCTTTGATAAATTAATCCTTGTGTTTATACAATATAGTTTATTACAATATACAAAATACAGTATAGTTTATTTCTATAGCAATACCTTGCACACAAAAAATATTATAGAGGCGGGGAAGAAGCAAAATAATTTACATGTGGATATGGAACATCCTAAATGACTTCTTGGCCATATTCTATAAGATACTGCACACTGAGCACTACACATTTTCAATTGTGCTGTGTATGAGGGAGCAGGAAGTGAATTGAGATTCAGCCAACACTTTAGGCTGATCATAATTATCACCAAAGAAACAGGTATTAGTAAGGTTAGCATCTTCTTGTTATGAAGAAATGTGCAGTGCAGGCTATTCAAAGTCACCTGAGGACCAAGACAAAATGTTGTGTGTGTGTTAGAAAAAGAGACGCAGTTTTAACAGTTTCAACTGTGTTCAGCAGTGATTTCCGTTGAAAACATCATGATCATGATCCATTTTGGGTTTTTAGGTTTTCACATTAGAGTAGATATTTAGAAATGAAATACAGTTTCAAATACTAAAGAGTTGATATCTCAATAATAGCACTAATGAAACCAGGCCATGTTAAAACTCCTCCCACTTTATTAAAAAACAGAAAACAGAATCAGGAATAGAATTAAAGCCTCATTTTGTGTTAATCACATACATGATGACCAGCACAGATTATATAAAGGATTTGCTGCCACAGTGACCATAAAGCAGTGTCATGTGGTCAAGTCATGTGGACTTAAAAGTCGAACACTATGAATATTCCTGCTGCACATCCTCTGGGACGAGAGACCCAATTAACACATCCCAATAATTATGAGACTATCACAACTTATTAGGAGATGGGCTCTGCTCCTGCTACAACCAGGAAGAGATTTTCTGGCTCATGGAGACAAAAAGGGCTCAACTACTGCTCAGTGTTTAGCACTGTGTGTGTGGGTGTGTGTAAATTACTAACTACCTAAATAACTATCCTTTATCCTGGATTAGTTTAGCTTCTTAGTTCGTCTCTGCTTCTGTTAGCTCACAGTTTATCATAGATTAGTGAATCATGGCTTTTATTGTATTTAAACCGATTGAAGAAAATAAAAATGGCTCCTGAATGAAAAACTTTAATCAAAATGTTATTAAAGCTTGTTGCAGTATAAGACAAAAATACAACTTGATAGATATGACTGTACATATCAGTAGATGCTAAAATGTTTTAGAAATCATGTTTGGGTTTTAGAAATATTAAATGTTTGTGTGTATCAGGTGAAATTTCTCCTGCAAAAGCCTGCTTTTCAGATGTAATCGAACAGCTCAGAGTGATATCCAACCCTTAATGTGCTGAAGCTGCTGATATTTATTACTGCAGAAGTCAATTTCCCCAAAGGAAAGATGATATTAGTTTAACAAAATGTCACATTGCATAAAAGAGAGACTGTTTGACTTGTCTGTGTTTACACAGTTCACCGTTAGAGGTGTGTAGAGGAGAACCTTGCTCACTGAGAGGACCGCAGTTTAATATCGCACCATACTGTTTGATTTGCTGATTTTGTGTAAACAGGAGTTCAGATGGCACTCGGCCCTGTGCTCTGAGCAGCACAACACCTCATAATGCAATTTTAATTGCGAGTGTGATTGCCCTCGGCCGGCTGACTAAATGTGCTCGGGTCGATATTAGAGGATAATCATGTGCAGCCTCACAGCCTCGGGAGGAAACGCCGCAGGTAACGACGAGAGCATGTTTAGAAATGTTTCATATAAGTAATAACAGAGAGTTAGGTCCTGCAGGGAACCATGTGGCGCATGATTAATGACACAACACATGAGACGGCCCATGTAATTAAAGAGGCTCATTGTCCAAGGAAACACACACACACAAGTCAATTTCATTTTATAACTGTATTAACATCTAATTTATAATAACTATATTTTCACATCAGAACTGTACCAGACTGGTATAGATTTACCAATCTAAGAGTAAGATTAGTTTAATTCAATCTGGTTTAGTTTAGACTATCTTAGTTTAATAAAGATTTGTTTAAACTGGTTTAGTTTAAGTTTACAGAATCTTTGGCATTTCACTGAACAGATTCATTGGAAAATAGTTTAGTTTAGTATCTGACTTGTTTATTAAAACTTTAGTGACATTTGCTCACAAAATCTTATCATTTGCTATAGTAATGGTGCAGGGAGAAAAAGCAATAAATCTAATCTGGTTAAACCAAGTCACAAGCAAATATTTCCTAAAAGCATCATAAAGGAACATTAGACTACGCTAAAGAGTGAAAGTGGTATGCGATGGTTGCTTAACAATTCCAAAGCCATCTTTGTTATGTGATACCTTTTGAAAATAAACAGTCTACTTTGTTTCTTATGATTTCTTATTCATTTAGAATGAACAAAACCTTTTTACTCAAATTGAACAGGGCAAAAACTAGATTTGAGCATGTGAGTTTCAAATGTTGCTAGCTTTGTTTTCACTGAAGATTGAGCTTCATCTTGACACAGATTAATAGCATAGCATTTATAGTAATGTCAACATAGAAATAATATTTATGAAATCTATCATTCAGAATATCTGCATTAGCATAGTATAGAACCAGAGATGCTTAAACTCATAAATGACCTGCTTCTACCCTCTGGTCATGGTTGTATCTCCCTGCTGGTGTTGCTTGACCTTAGTGCAGCTTTTGACACTGTTCCACTTGATAGGCTAGAACATGTTGGAGTTATGGGAGTGGCCCTCTACTGGCTCTTATTTTGATTGTAGTTTGTAGATGTAAATAGTGACTTCACTATGTATACTAAGGAAAGGTTTTATGTTCCACAAGGTTCTGTTTTAGATCCAACTGCTATTACTTAACTATTAACTATTACTTTATGTCTGCTACCTCTGGGTAAATAATTTCAAATCTGATGTAAATAATTCAGTGTCACCTTGATGAGGATTGGTTCCCTTTTAAGTGTGGATCTTCTCAAAGTTTCTTTTTCATGTCATACATTTTATATTTATATCTGTAATTTATATATTTATGTATTTCTGCACGTTTTGGGGTTGTGCATGTTCCAGCCTCATGCCCAGTATTCACAGGATAGACTGCCAACGATTCACTGTTGCCTCTGGCTAAATTGAAGATTTATATACAGAATTTATATATTTTTTAAAGCTATGTTGTGTCCATTGACCTTTGTTAAATGTGTTATACAAAAAAAGTATTGATTTGTTTTTCACAATGTATTGTTTGATACATTGAGGAAGTCCAGAAGTAGCTTCAGAGTTTCTCTTACCAAGAAACATCTGAAGGAAGAGTAATGATAAATGAGATTTAAGTTGTGCTTTGTGCAGTGAATGAAGACACCTCAAGAGGAATTTCCGTAACTTTTTACACCATCTGACATTTTCACCTGCAGCACAGAGATGCTTTTTCTGTTTTTCATAGATATAATGTTTGTGGTTTTCTTTGGTAGTAAAGTTCTAAACTGACATCAAACACCATTTTAACCATTTTCTAGCATAGAGCATAGATTTCCTGTAAGAAATTTCAAATGAGGCACACACACAAACTATCTCTCTATCTCTCTTCTTTACAATGTCTGATTGTGAAGTGACACGCTCTTCCTAATGCTGAACCCTTCTCATAATTAGCACTGATAAAAAAGAATGACCTAATTTTCTCACTTTTCTGCAGATTTGTAGAAATTTCCACAGAGAGCTAAAGTCACAGAAAGTGACTTTAAGTCTCTGATTAAAAGCTGAAAATCATCAGAGGTGTTCCAGCACTGCTGCTTCAGCCCTGATCTAAAGTAGTTCTGTATCTGAATGCTGCATGCGTTCTTCATAAAGTGTGAAGCAGTGACTATGGTGGTACCTCTAATGTTCTCATTGTAACCCTATCCAAGTCCCAGTGTTGTTCTGCACACAGGTGATTGATTTAAGCTTACATTAGATGCTGGTCACTCCCAACTCCCCAGTTTTTTGTCCCAGGAAGCTCTCCCTAGTCTTGAAGGGGTGTCCTGCTTTCACACAGTGCACATTGTCCATAACCAATACATGACAATGGACACAAGCAATGTCTAAACTGTACATAGCCCATGTCCATTGTCATGTATTGGTTATTATTTATATATCTTATCTTTATATATCTTATCTTTTGGCAGACATTCCTATCCAAAGCAAATTACAGAACTGTTTTGAAGTCTCTATAAAAAACTGGTTATACTGGTACTTATATTAGTTTACTTGGTGCCTACTCTGTAAACAGCATTCACCAAAAGGAGGTAAGCACACAAACAACACATTTTAAGTGCTAATATAAATACTTCATAAAGAGGTAGTATTTAGATGTTGTTTGAAAACAGACATGGTGGGATCTGTCAAGTGGTACTAGAGGATCCTAGTTTGTTTCAATGCAGGGTGTTATAAGTATGTTGAGGTAAATTGGTCCATTTTTGTTTTTTAGGCAAACATTGGGATTTTAAATCTTAAGCAAGCAGCTACAGTAAGCCAGTGAAGGGAGCATAGTAATGGGGTGGTGCATGAGAAATTCTGAAGGTTAAAAAAAAGTTGGGGGTTTGAAGGTACATGGGGATGAATCACCTGAGATGGACAGCAATTTATTATTACTGGGACTAATTTTCAAATGATAAGCTCAAATGATGATCCTTGATGACATGCTTAGAGCCAAGTAGAAACAGCAATATCTGACAAAATGTCTGTGAAAATCCATGTGAGGTTATGACTTTACCAAAAGATTGAGTTTAGAGGGAGAACAGAAGGGCACCAAGTACTGAGCTTGTGGGACAGCAGTAGAAAGTCTGCATGGAGCAGATCTGGATCTGCATAACCTTTTAGTCATAAAACTTGGCAATTGGCGCAGGAGAAGCATTGATTAAAGTCATGAAGAAAAGATGTGAAGTTTTTTGATAATCTTGTGCAAAACTTTCTAGATTTTCCTTGTAGAAGACAGTCTTAGAAAACGTCATTTCAGATGATAATATAGACAAGAGAGTACTTAGTTTTCTCTGATTGCTACATAATACAAACAGTAGCCAAGGAACACAATAAGAAATCTTCCCAGGTTTAGAAGATAGACAGCAGAGGAGGTCCACAGATGAGGAAATTCAGAAGAGAAATGTGTCTGTGGCTAACTCCAATGGAAGAGAGAAAAAGGAGTCAGGGTCTGGAAAGGATGATGGCGTGCAGAAAGCCATGGAGGAAGGGGACATATTTGTTTAGTCAAGCCTTTTGTGAATAGTTTTTCCTGGGTAACTGCTCATTTGGAGGGTTTAGGCATATGGAGTTTTCATGCACTGGGATGTTTCAATGCTGAATGATGTTGGGTTAACCATTTTACCTTTAACAGAGGCTTTGAATAAAGTACTTATTATATTTACTTTAAAATCCATTAGCTTACCTTCAAAAAGAGAAACAGAAAACTGTATACAAAGGATAGTCCTGATTCTGACACATACTTTACTGTGTGTGTGTGGGGGGGGGGGGTTTGGGGGGTATTGATGGAGGAGAGAATAATTGGACGAAGTTTCATGCAAATCTCAGTGTGGCGCAGAATTAAAGGTGCGATATGTTCGCTCATGCAGATGACAAGTTGAGCCCTCGTTTTCTCAGAATAATGTGTGTGTGTGTGTGTGTGTGTGTGTCAGACGAATTTAATGACCTTGGATCCATGTGCAATACGTAAAAGGAGAAACAGTTATGGGCTGCAGGCAGCACTCAGCACTGAGAAAACTCAGGAATGTTCTGAGCTCACTGAAGCTGCTGTAATGGTCTGAAAAGTAAAGAACACACAAATTACAGTATTTCTGCTGCTAGCATGATTTTCTGAGAAATGTATAAACACAACTATCAGATCTGCAATTACATGCAGATTAGACATAATGGATCTGTGTCAGTTGATCGATAGCCTCAGAGGATGAAGCTTAAATACCAACATATAATTAAAATAGCTCAACAATGTGATACTTTAACACTGTAATATAATGCAATAATTTAATACCATAACACTAATCTGAACCATGCAGAGACTACAACGCACTTCTATATGTCTCTCTGGATAAGAACATCTACTAAATGCCATAAAGATTTTGATTGAAATAAAGGTGCTGTAACAATAGTAATCATTTTATTAGTCAACATAAATTATGTTAATGGGTTAAAATGACACCTTTGGGGAGCCATTTTAATTTGAGAATTTTGTTATTGCTGAAAGTAATTATCCATAATTTTAGAATTTTGGCTTTGAAATATCTGTACATGAACAGCTGAAAACAATTCAAAACAAGTGATTAAATTTATAGACTTTCATTATGCTGTAATGAGGAGCCTTATCAAACTGCTGCATAAGGCCTAGAGAACATCAGGAAAAAGAATGCTGCAGTTTGAGACCTAGCCAAAAGCTCACACACAAACACACACACAGTTTCAGTGCATGTGTATGTGTGTGTTTGGGGTGGAGTGGGGGGTGGCCCTAGTTTAACACCAGGGGACTGAATAGCACTTAAAGAAAATTAGAATTTGAAGAAAGATGAATTTTAATAAAAACACACATCAACTATAATGTCAGTGATAAATGAGTCTGCTAAAATAAACCCTGTTGATTCATAATTTTAAAAGAAATATTATATATTATATATTATATATATATATATATATATATATAATATTTCTTTTATTATATATATATTGATTGATATATTGATTGTGTCACAGACACAAAAATAAAAAAACTAAATACATTTCTAACACTGTAATCCGAGTAATTCATGAATGACTTTTAATCCTCACATGAGCCAATTAGTTCCAGTCTCATGGTAATTTCAAACAGGACAAAAAGCCTGATGCTGTGTTCTGCCCACTGAGCTCCATCCAGTGACCAATCACTCTGTTTTTATGATATCTAAGTTACTCCTTAATCAGATTATAAATTTTGGGGGAAATCAGATTGAACAGAGAGACAGGTGGAGACAGATGGAGATGGATATCCATTTCTGTCTTTTTCTGTTGCTCTCTCTCTCTCTTTCTGTCTGTCTTTCTGTCTCTGTTTCTCCTTTTATTTCTCATCAGATTTAGGCTGTAAACATTCCTATTTTTTTTGTACAGAGTCTTGTCTCGTCCAGTACAACTGTGGGTTGGAGGAATCGGGATGAATTGAGCGAGTCTCTCATTCTCATTTCTGCTCGATTGGTATTCAGATTTCATGCTGGCTGAAATCAGAGTGAAGAGAGCGAGAGATGAGATCTTAAATTAGACCTGCGGGGAAAACGAGATGAGCTGATCTGAAATAACAGCAGGAATTATTTTATTTAACCACCTTAAACAAATGATTTTCCTCCTCTGTCATTTCAGTCAAAGCTGAAAAGGCAAAGAATTAGGAAAATAGGAACCTCTTTATTTCTTCTTTTCTCTCTCACTCCATCTTCCTCTTGCTCAGCTGCCAGTTTTCATCTCTTCTCATTATTCTCCTATTTCTGTTGTGTTGCTCTTCAGGCCCCGTGTTGAGTCTGGAAGATAAATGTGTGATCTGTGGCTCAGAGCAGCCATGATTCTGTCTTTTCAAAAGGGCTCGATGCTGAAAAAACTCACTTTATTCCTGTATTTTGGTGATTGTTAGATGTTCCAGTTACACAGAGACTGTGTGAAATCTGGAGGCAGTTTATTTAGTTCAGTCACCTAAAAGCTTTTATATTTTACTTGTGTGTTAAATGGAAGTTGTGTGTTACAATCAAAGATGTGATTTTAATGCAAGGTTTTATGCTGTTTCCTGCGTATTCAAGTTCTTTCCAGTTCCTCTTAATCCAGAAGGATGAGGAAAAGCAGGAAGAGGAGGAAAAGAAGGAGGTGGAAGAGCAGGAGCAGCACACAGCATCTGCTTAAGAGCTGAATAATATATCGTACAGACTATCTGTCTTTTTATTTTGCTGTTTCACTGCCTCTGTCTCTGTTTTACTCTATTCTGGAGACAGAAGTTCTCATGAAATATTAAGAGACAAATCATTGGAGAAAAAATGCTTCATTCTCCTCAAACTGACACACACACACTGCAGTAATAAAGAATGAAGACAGACAATAACAATGTAAAAGTGTAGGTCTTTGTAAATTAGCGATGACAATGTCCAGTGCAGTAATATGGTCTGGCCCTATCCAATAGGGCATAGCATAGCAATGTAACTTACAGCAGGTTATGGTTGCTGAACTGCTGGATATATATTGAATCCAGAAATAAATGTGTTGCCCATAAGCTTGTAAGTTCCTGGTTACACAGCTACATATTTTGACCACACAGTACACGGTTCTAGAAGAGTAACGATTTATAATCACAGAGATTTATAGTCACCTCTGACTTGATCATTAGGGATACATTTATAATTTTTAAATCATTTTAAATGCATATCCAGAATGTGTATATATATATATATATGTGTCTGTTGGGTTGTGCATGTTCCAGCTTCATGCCCAGTATTCAGTGGATAGACTAACAGATCCACCACCACCCTGACCAGGATTAAGTGCTTTCTGAATATTAGTTTGTAAATAAGTGAAGACTTTTTAATAAGGTTAGGGTTAATAAGGTTTTGTGGGTGGGGTTTCATGTGAACTCAGTGTATGTATTTTCCTTGAGGTGCTGTGAGCTTTTCTTATAAACACATTGTTTTGCAAGTGTGTGCACCTAACAGCAGAATTTATTTGAGAATCTGTGATAAAAACATCAGGATTCTAATGGAGCACTCTGTCCTTTGACACCACACACTGCCTCAATCCTTGAAGTGATTTACAGAGTGATTTAGAGCCAGGAATAAGGCACAGGCAATAGAAGAGCAATCTGTAGGAAGATCTCATGCAAACATACAAGCACACACATTACACTGAATCTGACTAATAATCATGTTCTGCTTCTCTCTGCCCTCTGTGTGTCTTCACCAGTCCACAGTGACCACAGTGAAGTGATCAGGCCTGAGCAGAGTTTATGCAAATGATGAAAAATTAATGTACCAATGCCCAATAGGAATGAGAAAGTGGGGCCATTTTTGTGTGTTTGTGTGTGTAGGGTGGGGGGTGGTGGAGGAATAGTGGCAGTGATGGTGACAGACAGAGTGAGCATTAGCCATTGTGTTGTGAGCTGAAACTAATCTGTCTTCTGCTAAATCAAGTTAGCGTCACAGCTTCATTAGCTGCTTCACTCTCTCTGTGGTTTCATGTCTCTCTGAGAGTTAAACTCGCGCTTTCCAAAGCATAGGATTAAACCTACTTGCAGAGAAATAAAAAAAATGGAAGACAGAAAGACAAGAGGATAAGATGTGTGTATTACATGTGTGTGTTTAAACAAAAATAGTTTAAAAGTGTAAAGTTTAGTTTAAGGTTTAAAAGGGTGATCTTTTTGAGCACTGTGAGTTACTGCATTGTGTGTTTTAAGTATCTAAACCATCTATTACAGCTGAGATGTATCTGACATCCCATCATCCACAAGCCTTCGGCTCTGAATCTGGCAACAACATCCAAACATCTCAGTTTACTCTACTGCTTTTAACTATCTACATCTGATCCTTTATCAAACAAAAAAGCATTTAGCATAATTCAAAAAACATAGTTTCAGTTTAGACTTAAAAATTGTCACTGTTTCAGATTCCTAAATACTAGCCTTCACTATTCTAGGGACTAATAAAGAGCCTGCATAGTGGTCTGCAGCACCCTTGTCTTTCTGAATTTGTTAACACATTTGGTAATCGTGTTGTGTGTGATGGATTTCTGTTCATCAATTCAGAAATTTACCTCAGTGCGTATTTGTGTGTGAGAAATCATGAAATTTGACCTTTACATGCACACATACCTTTTTTTGCAATCTCATTTCACTTGCTAGTGTACATTCCTTAGTGATGCTGCTGCTTGCCCTGGTTACATAGCCATCACATAACTAGAGCACTGATCATCAGACTTTTTTTCTATTGTTGTCCAGCATAAAATTCTTATTTATGTGCCTTTTAGATTTTTATTAGTAAATAACTACCCATGAACTGTTAGTTTGCTCCTTTCTTGGCATTGGTTTGTTTCCTGATAATATTTACCTGTTTCTTGTTCCCTTCGTTCACTTTATTTTTACTCACTCTGTTTCCATGTGCCATTGTCATTTGTTTAGCTATTCTGAGTGTTATTTCACTGTGTGTCTACTGATCAAAATCAGTTATGGGAAAAGGTGAAAAGGGGATTGTTGAGCCAAGTGCATAACACACGCAGCATTGCTGGCTGATTATGTAATCCACATCTATGCATGGTCGCTGGGCTTTTTTTTTTTTGTTGAAGAATTAAAGTTGGCAGCGGAAACCCCCATACCCAAAAAGATCATTGTAACAGCGCTAGCCACAATTCTCCCTCCAGACTGACAGACAGAACCCTCGCCAAAGTACTGACCACTTCCAGGTCACACCACTCAGTTTTGTGTTACTTCCTGCTTTCAGTATATTTAAGCATGCCCTCAACAGTAAACAGTGAGAAGTATTGTTAGTTCTGCTACTTACTTAGCCTTTGTCTGTTCATTGCCTTTGTTGTCTCATGTGTTTTGACCTTGTTTCTTACTGCTTTTTGGATTTTAGATTGTGTTTTTGGTGCTTCTGCTCTGCTGATAGCTTTGTTTGGATTTTTAGACTACTTGCTTGTTTTGCTGATTTTCTTGCCTGCCGATTTGGATTGTTTGTCTGTGTTTTTCTTCAATTAACCTTTCATATCTACACTATTGTTTTCCAATTGTACGTTACAGAATTCTTTGCCTACCAGCTGGGAGAACTACTTGTGGCCTACCAGGAGCAACTCGCTACACTGCATGCATACAACAACTTCATCCTGAAAGCATTGCACAGCCTCTCAGCCCGGATGGCTCTCACTGAGAAATTCGACAGGTCTGCTGAACACTGCCGAAGGTTACTACGTTAGTGTGACATTTTCTCAGTCATCAACTTAAGGAGCATTCCTTTTATCACGACTCACCGGCAGTGCTCTAAATTGGGTTTTGGCAGTTTGGGACCAGGGCATTCAGGTGCACACTTCTTTTCCACACTTCTCATGGCTCATTTGTGAAGACTTTGAGTACCCAGCAGGAGGGCAGGAAATATCGGCTCAGTTGCTTCAGCTGTGCCAGGCTTCAGAATCAGCAGCAGATTATTTCAGGAATGGATTGAACCCCAGACTGCAGGCTGAGAAGGTGTGTAGCTGGGTAAAACACAAGCCCCCATGGAGGTGTGTCATGCCTGGGTTAACCCTCCTTTCTGTCCCCACAGCCTGACACTACTGACTACACTTCACCAGCGAAAGTCGTCGCGTCTCTGCCCTGGAAGATTCAGGGACCGCTTTGAACCTCAGTGGATAGCCAGCCCATTTGAGATGGACAGATAACACGTCAAACTGTTCCCATATCTCTTCAAGTTGGAATTTTTTTATGTTGAGGCACTAGTTCTCTTCATCATCTCCCCACTGGCTAATCCTGTGATCTTGGGATTCTCATGGCTAAGCTCCCACAACCTGACAATATCATGGCACACCAAAGAACTCATCCATTGGTCACCCTATTGCATGGCTCACAGTCTGTGGATGGGCCACAACCTCCCATGCCGCACTACCTCTGTGGAAAGCCCAGTACCTACCCACACAGTCAAAATTCCACAGGAATACCATGATCTCATGGTGGCATTTAATAAGGATCGAGCCACCCATTTACCTCCACATAGACCTTGGGACTGTGCTATTGATCTCCTACCAAACACCTCACCCCCTAAAAGCAGGATGTATCGACTATCCCTCCCAGAGACTGTGGAGGACTATATAGAAGAAGCCAAGAAGTGTGAGTTTCACTGCAATACTATCAAGTTCCTGGGGAATGTAATCAGTAACTTGGGAGTGAAAATGGACAACGCTAAAGTCAAGGAATAGCCAGCCCCATCCAGCATCAAAGATCTGCAACATTGTGACGGGTTCACCAACTCCTATAGGAGTTTCATACACGATTATAGCTCCATAGCCACCCCTCTCACAGCTTTGCTCCAGGGGAAGCCCAAGAAGCTGAATTGGTCAGCCAATGCACAGGTGGCCTTGAAAAACTTAAGTGGAGTTTTACTACTCTCTCCATTTTGCAACACCCTGACCCCAACCTCCTCTTTGTAGTCAGAGATGATGCCTCATCCTGTGGAATTGGAACTGTGCTTGTCACAATGTCATGGAATGCCTGGAAAACTGTTCCCCTGCTCATTCTATTCCAGGAAGCTCACAGGTGCAGAAGCAAAATATGATGTAGGAAACCAAGAGTTATTGTCAATCAAAGAGGCACTGGCTTGAGGGGGCCTTCTGTCCTTTTCATGTGATCACAGATCATAAGAATTTAGAGTACATTTAAAGGCAAAATGTCTCAACCCATGCCAAGCCAGATGGGCATTGTTCTTCATCAGATTTAACTTACTGTTATATACCACCCTGGACCAAAAAACAGCAAGGCTGATGCCCTTTCCCACAGACATGACCCAGTGAAAAGTCTTGATCCAGAACCCATCTTGCCACCTGCCTTGGTCATAGCCCCAGTACAATAGGACCTCATGGAAAAAAATTCAATGAGCCTAGGTTACTGGAGCCTCTCCCTCAGAATGTTCACTGACACGTCAGTATGTGCCTACAAGCCTTTATCAGAGAATGGGTTAATATTGCACCTAGCTCAGGTCACCGAGGAATAAATAGGACCACGCAAATGGTACAGAATTCCTTCTGGTGCCAATCCCTAACCACAGATGTCAAAAAGTACATAGAGGCATGTACCAACTGTGCTCGGTCCAGAACTCCCCAACAATTACCTGTAGGTCTCCTGGAACCACTACCCATCCCACAGTGCCCTTGGTCCCACATGGCAATTGAATTTGTCACCAACTTACCAAATTTGATTTTTGTCCATTGATCACTTCTCCAAATGTAGAGGATCTATTCCACTACCTAGGTGCTGGAACACAGAGTATTGATGCCTTTCTTCTACTTTGAGAGATTGTGGCACCAGTCAAGCTATGCTAGATGATCGAAGGGAGTGTGCTCCAAGTGCAGGATGTGATAAGAGCTTTGAGGTAAGTGAGTGCTGATCTGTTTTTTAGCTTTGTAGGCAAGCATGAGTGTTTTAAATCTGATGTGGGCAGCTACAATGGAGGGAGTGTAGAAAGGGGTGGTGCGGGTGGTAGATGACAATCATGCGAATGTTGATTTGGGGAGGTAACAGTAACTACATTGAATCGAGACGAGACAGGGAGATATCTGATGCACCCTCTCTGAGAAAACAGCAGACCTGTACCACAATCAATGCCAAATTCTCATGGAGTGTAAGAGAAAGCAAAAGAAGAGAATAGAGCAGCCAATGTAGTTGAGGTCTCTAGAGATACCCAGGTCTTAGTTAGTGCCAAAAACTCAAGTGGATAAAGAAAAGCTTTAGTTGATGTGGAATCAGTGTACTGTACAGTGGGCTGGCAATTCCAAAGACCACATTCTACCACTGTATATAACCAAGAAAGCAGAGGACGGTAGATGAGGTGATTACAGCCTCTAGATTGTGAATGGGAGCTTCTGGACCTTTAAGCGGTGGCAGGGCAGGGTGTGAGGCACATGCCTGGTGCCTATTAAAGAGTTTGGTTAATGAATTTATATAAGGCTGAAAGGCAACCTGTAACACTTAACTGAGCAAGAAGCAATAAACTATTAAAATATATATATTTTTAAAATCTAATCTGATGTTCTAACTGTTGCAGAACATTCTTCTTAGTGCTACAGACACTTTCTATAAATAGTACCTTAGTAAAGACCTGACAACAATTTAAACCTGTTAAACTGTTCCACTTAGCCTTAATGCCTTAAAAGCATTATAGGCATCCTGCAGTACCTTTGACAAGAAGTTTGTTTCCTGAACAGACAATATCTCCCTACTCTTTAAAACAGATACAATCAAGCATTTTGCTACCTCACTAGGTTTTATTAGTCGAATGGGATAGGCTTCTGGATAACAAATGGCATAATCACATATCACCTAAATATATCCATTATGTTACCTGCTACTTTCCAAGGGACCACAAATGCCCATAACTGTCCTCTCAAATAGTGTTTCAATAATAGGAATAGGATGTTGACATAGTTCCAGTTTGAATCATTTGCAATGAGTTTCTTACTTGTCATAGTTTAAAGGACACTATTTTGTTGTTTGCATATAGAATGTTTTATAATGTGTATTAATTGTTAAAATTCTGTTGGCTCTGAAGGAGTGAACAAGTAAATATCAAGAGAATCTCTGATATAAAACCGGCATTAACACTATAACAATGTGACATTTTTCTTGTTCTTGGCAAACCTGATCTCATCCTAACTCATTCAGTCTCTCTCTTATTGTTTCTCTCTGTTTGTCTTTGTCCTATGATCACTGTTTTTTCAAATCCTGGATTTTATTTATTCATGTGTGCTTGTTTATTGTCACTGTTGTTTTATTGTTCTCATTAAATGCTGCTTCACAACCACAACCTCCGAAAAATGACAGTTATAATTGGACACAGTGGTGATTTTCAGGGTCTTCTTCTTACTGAACTTATAATAAAATACATATTACGGACATGAAAGTTTAAACTGTAGGTTTAAAAACAGCAATTATAATAAAAGTTTGTTAAATACAAATGTTATTTTATTGTGTGTGTTACATTAAATACATTGAGAGATAAATAAAGCACCTAATTACTTCATCTAAGAACTTTGGAATGATTTTAAAATGTATATTTTTTTATTAAAATTAAAAAAAAAAACTAAGTATTGTAATAAACTCAATTTTCATTTTATTATTGTAAATGTCTCCATTAAACTTAAATATCTTCATTGAATTTTTAAATGATCCAATAAAGTTCACTGCACCAACCTAGTATTATACATGAACATTATCAATCAAGTGTATGGAAATAACGCTACAAGAATGGGGAAACAGCAGGTAATGCATGATGATACTCAACTGTGTGTGATTACTGCAAGTTTATCTTGAAGTTGAGTCATGTCAACTGGACTTATTTCTAGTTAGATCAAAACTACTCATTTAAGCAGCTTCTTCAAATTTGTATCTTCCAGGGCCAAGGATCCTTCCCTCCCTGGTTAGTCTCATTAAGGGAACAAGGGAAAGGTGAGAATGGGAGGAGGTATTAGGAGTAGGTGGAGTCATTAGGATATAACAAGAGTAAGGGGTTGTGGGTTTAAAATGAACTTGTATGTGTTTTTTTCACTAAACATCTTTTTAAGTTTCTCGGATACTTTGGTTATGTAAGGGATGACAAGGTTTTTCCTTTAGTTCTGTGTCTCAGTTTGGTCTGTCATCCTTCTGCTAGAAGATAATGCGCATGCGCGAGCATGCAGCAGCCCGTTTCAGTTGCTCTCCTTAATTTATGACTAATTTATCTTTAATTTACCTTTATTTCTTCACTCTTCTTTTCAACATTTTTCTTGTAACTAGTAATAAGCTCTTCCTTCTCAAACCATGCGACTTGAGAGAGTTTTTATTGTTATTTTCGCCTCTGGACTTTTGTTTTCAACTCTCCGAGTGACCGGTGCACAGCAACACGGTGCCGGCTTCGTTTATACCAGAGATATGCTGATTGCACTGCAACCGGCCCGCATTGTTGACCCTACTTTGTATCGGACATTAAACATTCCAGATGAGACACAGCGAGGACAGCGAGAGGATGCAGAGGTGGAAAAAATCGGAGAAGAGGAAAGGATGAGTGGAGCGGAGCAGCACGCAAAGAGAAAGTGAGGAAATATAAATCGTATCTCCCGTCTCTCATTATGGGGAACGTAAGATCACTGGCCAATAAGATGGACGAACTGACAGCTTTAGTAAGGAGAGAGAAAATCTTTCGTGAATGCAGTCTGATGTGTTACACTGAGACTTGGCTACATGATGGCATACCTGATTCCCGCATTAATATCGACGGCTTCAGTGCAGTGCGGGCAGATCGGAAACGAGAGGAGTGCGGTAAGAGGAAAGGAGGAGGACTGGGTGTTTATATTAATAATATGTGCTGCCACCCGGGTCATGTGACTGTGAAAGAGCGTGTCTGCAGTCCTGATATTGAACTTGTGGCTGTGGGGCTTCATCCATACTATATGCCCAAAGAGTTTTCCCATACCATTTTAATGGCTGTTTATATTCTGCCATCAGCGAATGCTGCGAGCGCATGTGACCTCATACACTCGGTCACTGCCAGACTTCAGACTCAACACCCTGATGCCCTGTATCTCATCTCTGGCGACTTCAATCATGCGTCCATCACGAAGGCATTTCCCACCTTCACGCAGTATGTTGATTGCCACACCAGAGGTGAGAGGACCCTTGACTTGATGTATTCAAATGTTAAAGGGGCCTATAGCTCTTCAGCCCTTCCCCCTCTAGGAAGGTCAGACCATAACCTGATTCATCTTCTGCCAGAATACACACCAAGCGGCATTAAGCGGCAACCTGCTAATGTCAGAAAGGTGAGGAAATGGTCTGATGAAGCCAACACTGCCCTGCAGGAGTGCTTTGAGGCTACAAACTGGGAGGTACTCTGTGAGCCACATGGTGAGGACATTGACAAACTGACAGACTGCATCACGGAATATATCAATTTCTGCGTCAACATCTGCATGCCCCTAAAAACTATCCACTGCTTCCCCAACAGCAAACCCTGGGTCACCAAAGACATTAAAGCCGCTCTCAATGATAAAAAGTGGGCTTTTAAGTCTGGAGACAGAGTGGAAGTTAAGAGGGCTCAAAGACTGCTGTCAGTCAAAATAAGGGAGAGAAAAGAGATGTACAGGAGGAAACTGGAAAAGAGTCTGCAGAATAACAACATGAGGGAGGTGTGGAGAGGCATGAGGACAATCACTGGCTACAAGACCAGCAGCCAGGTGATGGAAAGTAATATTGATTATTCAAATGAGCTTAATCTATTCTTCAATAGATTTGATGTCAAGCCTCAGATGCAACCGTCCCTCTGCCCCATTACATGTTCACCAGTTCATCCCCCTCAGGTAGTGGCTACTATTCCAGATTCCTCTGGAACCATCACAATCTCAGTAGATCAAGTGAGAAGGGAACTAATCAGGCTTCACCCCTCGAAGGCTGCAGGCCCAGATGGAATCAGTCCGAGAATACTGAAAGCCTGTGCCTTGCAACTTTGTGGAGTACTCCAGAACATCTTCAACTTAAGCCTGCATCTGGGGAGGGTTCCAGTTCTATGGAAAACATCATGCCTAGTACCGGTACCTAAGGTTGCACGGCCCTGTGCCCATAATGATTACAGGCCTGTAGCCCTGACCTCTCATTTGATGAAAGCTTTTGAGAGACTGATCCTCAGTTCCATGCAACCCCTCGTCAAACCCTTCCTTGATCCCCTACAGTTTGCCTACCAGCCTCAACTCGAAGTGGATGATGCCATTATACATCTGCTTCACGGCACCTACACCCACCTAGAGAAACCAGGGAGCTCTGTGAGGTTTATGTTTTTCGACTTCTCAAGTGCTTTCTACACTATCAGGCCCACCCTACTTGGAGAGAAGTTGAAGAACATGAATGTGTACACTGGTTTCATGGATTATGGACTACCTCACCGGACGTCCCCAGTACATCCGAATTCAGAACTGTGTGTCTGACACTGTGATCTGCAGCACTGGTGCTCCTCAGGGAACAGTTCTTTCTCCCTTCCTCTTCACCCTGTATACATTGGATTTCAGACACAACTCGGAATAATGCCATCTTCAGAAATTCTCTGATGACTCTGTGATTGTCGGATGTATCCAAGGAGGTAACACCTTAGTGTATCAGACAGCAGTGGACAACTTTGTCACCTGGTGTGAACTCAACCATCTACAGCTCAATGTTGGAAAAACAAAGGAACTGGTAGTGGACTTTAGAAAATCCAGAACCCCAGCCTCTCCTTTGTCTGTCCTTGTAGAGAAACTTGAGATTGTTGAGGATTACAAATACCTGGGAGTCCACAATGACAACAGACTGGACTGGACACTAAACTCAACAGCGCTCTACAAGAAAGAACAGAGTAGGCTGTATTTCCTGAGGAGGCTCAGGTCCTTCAACATCTGCAACACCATACTGTGGATGTTCTACGAGTCTGTGGTGTCTTGTGCCATTTTCTATGCAGCGGTCTATTGGGGATGTAACATGAAGGTGGCAGAGAGAAATAAACTGGACAAACTAATCAGGAGGGCTGGCTCTGTATTTGGCATGGAGCTGGACCCAGTTCACGTTGTTGCTGAGAAAAGAATGCTGTCAAAACTCCATTCAATCCTGGACAACCCTTCTCATCCACTACACAGTGTGCTGATTAATCAGAAGAGCACATTCAGCCAGAGACTGATCACTGCCAAGTGTAGCACTTTATGAAACCTTTCATCCCTGTGGCAATAAAACTGTACAATTCCTCCTTTTAAGTGTTGGGACATTTTCATGTGCAATTTCATGCGCAATAGTGCTTTAGTAATTATAGGCCTTTTCATGCACATTACAATTTCACCATTTTTATTTTTTTCCAATAATGTACAAACAACTGTACCATTATCACATAATTACAATCCTTGTGTGCAATATTACAGCTCTACACTAGTATTTGTACAGTATTTGTGTAGTATTTGTACAGAATTTGTATTTATTTATTCTTTTTTTATAGTTTATAAAACAGTGTATATATTTCTTTCTTTTTCTCTTATATTTTATTTTCATATTTTATATTTCTTTCTTTTTCTCTTATATATATATTTTTTAATTTTCATTAGAGCAACTGTAACATGGCAAAGGAATTTCCCCCTGGGATTAAAAAAGTTCTTTGAATCTTGAATCTTGAAAGATGTCTTGTTAAAAACCCACTTAGGATATCCACTTGCCTTGAGGGCTACCTTCAGATGATTGTTTTCTTTCTTTTTGGCTTCGGTAGTGGTGGGGATTCTTTCTGCCCTGTGGTGTAATGTCTTGATGACTAATTTGTGTTGTAGTGGATGGTGGGAATCAAACAGTTGTGTGTGGCTTTCCTGTATAATTCTTCTAGGGGATGTGGTAGCTTAGTGGTTAAGCTGTTGGATTACTGATCAGAAGATCATGAGTCTGAATCCCAGGTCCACCAATCTGCCACTGCTGGGCCCCTGAGCAAGGTCCTTAACCCTTATTTGCTCAGTTGTATAAAATGGTAGCCGCTCTGGATAAGGGCATCTGCTAAATCCCAATAATGCACTCCTAGTTGCCCATTAGTCCCTATGAGAACTGTAGTCCAGGAACGCCAACCTGTTGTCCTTGGCATCCTTTCTGGTGAATTTAATTTTGTTTTCAATAGTGTTGATATGATCTGTGAAGGCCTGCATTTCTTGATCTTTACCCAGGTGTCTTCTACATATCTGAACCAAGGGTTTGGTACTGTCCCTTGAAAAGATTCGAGTGCCTTCTTCTCTATATCCTCAGTGTGTAGGTATGGCACAACAGGCGACACTGGGAAACCTATGGCACAGTATTTTCCTAACTGTTATAACAGCATCAGTGGTGGGGATACTAGTGAAGAGTAACATCAACATCTATAGGTCTGAGTGTGGCTCTTTCCTTGTGTATTTTGGGAAGCCCATAAAGGCAGAGAGTGGCCTCACCAGGATACAGACAGTGATAGGTACCCCTGTCAGTGGTGCTATCCCTTTCCCTTTGACCCTCGTGTCTTCTATTGTTGTCCTGTCATCCTTTTTCCTCCAGCTGAGTTCTGCTGTGTTCTGTTTGTGGGAGAGATGAGATACATTTTCTTGGTTAGTCTCTCCTTCCCTTTGTGTTGTTGGGCCTGTTGGATATTCTGGACGAAAAGCATAATCCTGTCCAAAACTGGGATGGGTAGAGTGCTAGATTCTGGTGAAGGCGATTTATCTTGAGTTGCAAGGCATCAATGGTGAAGTTGACCTATCTTATCTTTTGATTCAGCAAGTGATTTCTGGAGGATGAAATTGAATCTGTGACCATGGATTGTAGGTGTAGGCTTGTAGGGACTAGACTCTGTTGTCTGCCTCAAAGGTTAAAGCGTAGGTGGTTCCTGTAATCCTCCAATTTTCTTGCAGTTCTTTCATATTCCGATACCAACTTCAGGGTCTCTGCCCCAAAATGTGCAGTAATAAAGCCATATCTAAGGACTCCTCCATCCCCTTTCATACCTGCTGATCATTTCCCCAAATACTTCAACACTCTCCCCTTACTCTCCTTCTCTGGGGTCATTACATTCTAACAACTCTCCTTACTCCAAACACGTTCTTCCCATTCTCACTTTCCCCTTGTTTGTTTAACAAAGCACACCGGGGAGAGGAGGATCCTTGACCCCGCAGGAACAAATTCATGGAATCTTGCCAACTTCACTCAGACTGAAGAAGATGCTGCTCGGATGAGTAGTGAAATGATTCCATCTAACTAAAAAGAAGTCCAGTTTTTTTTTGCAGTTGTGCTGTTGAGAAAGCACTTAAGTGCACCCTTTTTGAAACAATAAAGTGAGGTCCTCCTGTCTCCCAAATCCTTCTTCATGCAAATGTACCAGGTTCGACAAATACTTTTCCTACTGTCTCAAGTGGTGTGGAAATTAATAATAAACATAAAAGACTTCATGAATTCATTTAAAAAGTAATTAATTACTACTACTACTACTATTACTAGCACCAATAGCGTACTTTGAGCAACCACTCTTCTTAAATAATGCCTCCAGTGGCCAAGATACAAAGATCAGTAAAAAAGACAAATAATATATCAATATCAAATATCAATTTTTGTGAATAGAGGTAAATGCTGATCAAGTGAAATGCCTGCTGACAACGTTACACCACCCTCTGTCCCACTCAAAGATATGCCCCTCAATCACACCCTTCTGTCTCTCTCAGAGACACACCTCTCTGTCCCACTGTAAAGCATGTCCGTCTGACCCACTCAGAGACACACTTCTTTAACCCAAGCTGAGTAATGCCACTCTGTCATTTTAGAGACACATCCCCTTTGGCTGCACAGACACACTCCTCCGTCACACTGTAAGTCAAACCCATTTTTGCCCTTAAATGTCACCAAATGGTCTTTTCTCTGCAGATAGACTTTCCTCTCTATGAGGTCGGTGTGTGAACAGGATGGCATGAAGATACAAACACACACACACACACAGCAGATAAATCTAATAGCAGGTGCAATATCACAGAATGATTATATCATTATTTTTCATTACTGCTTCTTCACAACTTACACAACATTCAGCTCAGAACTGAATTTAATCACAGTTACTTAACACACACACACATTCTATTGTTTCATAGTCGCCTTCAGCTGAAGTTTTCAACAAGACTGGAACACTCCTTCACTGAACAAATAAAACTCAGGACATGACCCCCATTAATCATACACACACACACACAACATTTGGTTTTTCACCACAGTGACATGGAAGGGCATGGAGTTTCAAAGACATAAAAAAAGTAAATAAATAAATTGAAAAGTTTATTCAAACAATTATATTTAATATTGCCTTTAAATAATCAGTATAAAAGCTTAGGAAAAACAATTAATTGAGAGACTAATGCAGAGTTCACACTGCACAATTTTAGACCTGATTTTTAGTCACCGACAAAAGCAAATCGGTGCAAGCAAGTGACAATCGCAGAATGTGAATTACCAAAGACGAGATCTGAGTGATTCACCGATGTGTTGCAGACACCCATTAAATATTTGGCATGCTAAATATCTGAACCTGTCAACAACTCAAAATCCTGCAGTGTTTATAGGTTTTTGTCAGAAAAAATGTCTTAAATATAGTTATATTAGAATAAATAAGCTTTACAATAGCGTCAAACAGAAATAAAGCAGAAACATTTGCTTGACGAGCCGCATCAGCAGCAGCACATTGCAAAATTATTCATTTGTTTAATTATGCAGAAAACACAATCCTTGTTCCCTGCACAGACCATTTGGATTACAAACTTTGTGGGGTACCATTTCCAGTGTTATGCAAGAACTCTGATCTCATGTGTGATCTTGTATTATTTCCTTATTATTTCTTGCGTACGTTCAGTTGTGAAATGCAGTTTGTGGACCAGACAGAGTTGTCTGTGATTCTTCCTATTGTGAAGTTATGTGCTGTGTAACCACCTGTCGCCGATCCATCGTGCAGTGTGAACACAGCAGTGACTGAATGTTCCCCCAGATAGTTGTGCTGTGTGAAAACAACAGTGATTCAACCACTTTGAAAATCGTGCAGTGTGAACTCGGCATAAGGGAGAGAAGTGTGTGAGATACTGCCTCATAGCTTGACGCTATGGGAATGCCTTTGAACACTCGCCAGTTTCATTGGCTGAAAGGGAATAGGTCAAGCAGTGTGCATCAGCATCCATGTAGCAGCATGCTTCAGCAAGACCAAAAAAGGGCATCTTACATTACATATCTCCAGATTCTAATTGTCTGAAGGAAGATTTCACATGTTTGATGTGTGGCAAGTGCTGCAGCACCTCGTTCATTTCTTAAGGAACCAGAGTTACATATATAATCTGAAATGTTCCATTTTAAAGGGTCATGGCATGATATCATGGGAACGCCAATACCAATGCCACCACACAAAGAAAAATGCCATGTTAATTGGCATGGGCGACTGCTTAGTGTAGATGGGACTGGATTAATCCCACAGGACCTAAGAACCTGTGGCCAAATCCAAGTCTGAACTGCAGAAAATGATGAATGAGTGCGGACAGGACCAGCCTGCCACAACACAAACATCATGCAGGGGAACCACCCCTGGTTTGGGAACTGTACAATGCTACATTCCTAGTGGAGTGGTCCTTGATTCCCATAGTTGAAGGCATTCTGTACTGAACTATTCTGAACTAGGCACAGTAGGTGCAGCTTTTCTTGCTCCAGAGACTTATGAGTCAGAGTAAAGGAGGCATGCAGGTTGAGTGGCTGGCCAGTCGCTGAGGGCACCTTCAAGATGTAACCAATTCTGGGGTGCAAAATAGCTTTAACCATCCCAGAATTGAATTCCAGGCAGGAGGACTCTACTGATAGGGCCTGCAAATCTCATACTCTTTAAAGGGAGATTAAGTAGAAGAGCTGTTTTTAGGGTCAAAACTGTCTCTGAGGCTGACTCCAGGTGCTTGAAGGGGGCCTTTGATAGCCCCTCCAGTACCACAGAGAGGTCCCACAAGAGGACTCGCAGTCAGCAGAAAGGCCTCTGCTTTATGGTGGTATGCAGGAAATGAAAAAAACAAAGGGTGTCTCCCTCGGAGGGCCCAACTCCATTTCAGGCCATACATTTCAGAGAGCTCTAGATATCTAGCTCTTAATATAGTCTCCATGACCTTGGTCGAGAGACCAGAATCTATGAGCTGGTATCCCTAATGCTGGGTTCACACTGCACGATTTTCACAGTCATCAGAACACAGTTGTTTTCACACTGCACGACTATCTAGGGTAGCATTCAGTTGCTGCTGTGTTCACCCTGCATGATGGATCGGCAACAGGAGCTTTCACACTGCATGACTACACAATAGAAAGAATCGCCGACATCTCTGTCTGGTACACAAACTGTGTCATAACTGAATGTACGCAAGAAATAATGAGGAAATAACGCAAGATCACACGTGATGTCAGAGTTCTTGCGTGAGACTGGAAATGTTATCCCGCAAAAAATTCGTGAGCCAAATGGTCTGTGCAGGAAACAAGGATTGTGCGTTCTGCATAATTAAACAAATGAATAATTTTGCAATGTTCTACTGCTGATGTGGCTGTTCAAGCAAATATTTCTGGTTTATTTCTGTTTGATGTAATTGTAAAGCTTATTTATTCTGATATAACTATATTTGAGACATTTTTGTCTGATAAAAACCTATCAATTCTATTAAACTATAATATTGTGTTCTATAACTCCTCCCTGAACTGCCCGCTTGATTACCCCAAATTTAAATTGCCCTCACGAAAGCAATTCAGCAAAAGAAATTGTTTCTATGCTAGAATCACTGCCAACACTTCCTGACAGTTTATACGTCATGAAAGTTGATGGTCTACTCAAAGCCATGGGCTGGGCAGCCATCAAGAGCAACACTCCAGCCCATAAAATAGTTGCCCGTCGGAAGTTCAATTCAATTCAATTTATTTTGTATAGCACCTTTTACAATGAACATTGTCTCAAAGCAACTTTACAAAAGAAGAGAAACAGAGAAAGGGGAGGGGAAAAATATAAAAAAAATAACTAAATACCTAGAAATAAGAATAAATTATTAAATTAAATTATTAAACTATTTTATTTTATCCCTAATGAGCAAGCCTGTGGCAACGGTGGCAAGAAAAAACTCCCTGGGATGATATGAGGAAGAAACCTTGAGAGGAACCAGGCTCAGAAGGGAACCCAACCTCATTTGGGTGACACTAAACAGTAAAAAAATGTAACTAGCTGATTAATGTCCTTTCTACAGCAGCAATCAATGACCCATGAGGAACTGTTAGGTCAGTGTAGTATCTGAGATTATAGACACTAGTTCTTTGCTGTCAGAAGCTGACAGATGAAATGGCAGATCTGTGATGGTGTGAAAGTGGCTCTGTCCATGGCTGTCTATTGATCCACACAGATCCATCCACATCATAAGTAGGCACCACAAAGCGACGAGACTCTGACCAGGGGTAGGGAAATGGTCACAATGGAAACTGGCAAACACTGGGAGCTCAGGCGTGGGGTGTATAGCTCGACAGAGAAAGACAGAGAGAGAAGGAGAAATATATTAAGTATGATTCTGATCATGTGATGTTTAAGACAATGTAGATCATGTGTAAAGTGCAGGCAGGGACTCCGGCAAGACTAACTATGACAGCATAACTAAAAGGGAGAGCCAGAAGGTGAGAGACATGTAGCCTTCCCGGGACATCCAACCACTTCACAGTCAGCAAACCCGAGTGACTTGTGAGGGTGGTAAGGTGACAGCATCCAAATATCCCAGTACACCAAACACTCTATGCCCATGGACCTTCCAGATCTGCTCCTTTACCTAAGAAAACTATATATTAAAAGCTTGAGTAAACAAATGTGTCTTCAGCCTAGACTTAAACACTGAGACTGTGTCTGAATCCTGAACACTAATTGGAAGGCTGTTCCATAACTGTGGGGCTTTGAAAGAAAAAGCTCCGCCCCCTGCTGTAGCCTTTGCTACTTGAGGTACTACCAAATAACCTGCATCCTTTGATCGGAATAGGCGTGGCGGATCATAAAAGACTAAAAGATTGTTCAAGTACTGCGGCACGAGACCATTTAGTGCTTTATAGATCATTAACAGAATTTTATAATCAATGTGAAATTTGACTGGGAGCCAATGTAGTGTGGCTAAAATAGGAGTGATGTGTTCATATCTTCTTGTTCTAGTTAGGACTCTAGCTGCTGCATTCTGGACTAACTGGAGCTTGTTTATGCTCCTACTGGAACATCCAGACAGTAAGACATTACAATAATCCAACCTAGAGCTAATAAAAGCATAAACTAGTTTCTCTGCATCATGAAGTGACATCATGTTTCTTACCTTGGCAATATTTCTGAGATGAAAGAAGGCTACCCGAGTGATATTATCTACATGAGCTTCAAACGAAGGACCAGAGTCAATAATCACACCAAGATCTTTTACTGCTGGACAAGATGAAACAGAAAGACCATCCACCGTTACTTTGTAATCAGAAAGCTTACTTCTAGCTGCATGTGGTCCTAGTACTAGCACCTCTGTCTTGTCCGAGTTAAGCAGGAGGAAGTTAGTGACCATCTAATGTCTAATGTCCTTTACACATTCTTCTATCTTAATAAGCTGGTGTCTCTCATCTGACTTCGCTGAAACATATAGCTGTGTGTCGTCAGGTGTAACAGTGGAAGCTAATACCATGTTTACGAATAATTACACCAAGGGGTAGCATATATAGTGAGAAAAGCAGTGGGCCTAAAACAGAAACTTGTGGAACACCGAACATAACCTTGGTATGCATAGAGAAGTCACAATCTAGATCTACAAACTGATAACGGTCAGTCAAATAAGACCTGAGCCAGGAGAGGGCTGTTCCTTTAACACCAACAACATGCTCTAGCCTATCAAGTAGAACAGTGTGGTCAATGGTGTCAAAAGCTGCACTACGATCCAGTAGCACCAGTAAGGAGACACAACCCTGATCAGAAGCCAGTAACAGGTCATTTACCACTTTAACCAGTGTTAACTGTTATTTCTATGCAAGTATGAACATAACTGCGCTACAGCCTTTTCTAGGATCTTGGAGATAAAGGGCAGGTTTGATATCGGTCTATAGTTAGACAGCTGACAGGGGTCGAGGTCCGGTTTTTTAAATCAAGGGTTTGATAACTGCTAGCTTAAAAGATTTAGGCACATAGCCAGTACTAAGGGAAGAATTAACGATTTTTAGAAGGGGTTCGGTAGCTACTGGTAATATCTGTTTAAGGAAAGATGTGGGTAAAGGATCTAGAATGCAAGTTGAAAGTTTTGAAGAAGAAATTAGTGAAATTAGATCAGGCTCTTGAAGTGGAGTGAAGCACTCTAAGCTCTAATCGGAAATAGTTATATTATCTAAAGGATTATCTATCAAATAATTAGGTTTTAAATTAATAGTCAATTTTCTGCCTGATATTGTCAATTTTTTCATTGAAATAATTCATGAAGTCATTGCTGCTAAATGTAGATGGTGTGCGCTTTTCTACAGTGGTTTTACTCCTAGTTAGTTTTGCCACAGTACTTAATAAAAATTTAGGATTGTTTTTATCATCTTCAGTTAGGGCAGAGAGATACGCTGATCTAGCAGCACTAAGAGAATTTTTGTATCTCAGAAGGCTTTCCTTCCACGCTAACTGAAATACTGCCAATTTAGTTTGACGCCATTTACATTCTAGTTTCCTAGCAGATTGTTTTAAAGCTTGTGTGTGGTCATTGTACCAGGGTGCTAGTTTCTTCTCTTTAATTATTTTCCTTTTAAGTGGAGCTACAGTATCTAGGGTTTTGCAAAACATTGACTCCAGGTAATCAGTTGCCTGATCAAGTTCTGTGGGGTCAGACAGCGAACCAATCATGTGATAATTCTGGGAGACTACTGGTAAATCTCTCTGCAGTAGCAGACGTAATTGTACGCTTGATACGGTAACGTGGCACATTGCGCATCTCGTGTCTAAGACGCATTTTAAATGAAACAAGATAGTGATCTGAGATAGCTTCCGACTGTGGAAGAGTGACTCTGTTTTCTATATTTAATCCGTATGTAAAAATGAGATCCATAGTGTGACCTCCATTATGAGTGGGTCCTATTACATTTTGATTAACACCTAATGAATCTAAGATGGACACAACTGCTGTTCTAAGAGGGTCTTCTGGCTTATCAAAATGAATGTTGAAGTCCACCATTAGTTCTTTGTCTAAAGAAACAACAAGGTTTGAAGTAAAATCTCCAAATTCACTGAGGAATTCAGAATATGGCCCTGGGGGTCTGTAAACAACAGTTAGTGGAATCGGCTCTGTGAACTTATTTTTTGTTGCTATATAAGTTAGGTTAGTATAAAGAACTTCAAAAGTGTTGAATTGATGTATGGGTTTTTGTGTGGCACTTAGCTTATCATGAATAACTGCGACACCTCCTCCCCTGCCTGTTAGATGCAGTTGATGTATATAGTTAAAACCAAGCAGACAAGCTTCATTTAATGCTACATACTCGTTTTGTTTAATCCATGTTTCTGTTAAACAAAGAACATTGAACTCCTGATCAGTAATCAGTTCATTAATAATAAGTGCTTTAGTTGAGATCTTATATTTAACAGTTCTAACTTCAGATGAAAGGTGCTGGCTGTGCATTCACTATCATCTAGTTTTATGTTAATCAGGTTACTAAAACAAATTTTCTGATTGTTAAAACATTTTCGTTCGGGGAACAGACACAGTCTCAATGTTATGAACCCTGAGTGACGACTCTTTGCAGCCAGCAGACGGTGGTATTAACCTGCTTGTCTGCTCCCTGGTCCTGGCCCTGGATTGTCACCGATTAACTAGATCTGCTCTAAGACTATGTGCTATGCTGCAAGAAATGAGAGCAGCACCCTCCCGAGTGGGATGGACACCAGCCCCTCCTAACAGGCCAGCCTTGCCCTCAAAAGAGCTCCAATTGTCTATGAAGCCCACATTGTTTTCAGAGCACCACCTGGACATCCAGCAGTTCAGTGACCATAACTTGCTGTAAGCTACATCGCCACGCCACATTGGGATGGGGCCAGAGCATACTACGGCATCGGACATCGCCTTCGCTAATTTACACACCTCTACAACATTACTCTTAATAACCTCAGACTGACGAAGGCGTATATCATTAGCTCTTACATGGAAAACTATATTCGAGAACCTGTGCTTGCCTAGGACCCTAAGATTACCTGCAATGTCTGGTGCCCTGGCTCCCAGAATACACCTAACCTGTGCTGCTGGAGCTCCTAAAGGCCTTCATATGCCTTAAAATGGAGTCTCCTATAACCAGAGCTCTTTCAGGGTTCTCAGCGGGTTCTTCACTGAGGAGAGCAAACCTGTTGGTCATGTGAAGCAGAGAGGAGTGGTGCTCCCGTGGGCAAGCCTTAGCGTTAGCCTTATGAGGGCATGAGGGCTCTAATGCCAGAGTTGGGGGGTTACTAACTCCGCCTAAGGCATCCAGACTTCCTCCTACAGACACTACACTGCTCTCACTATCACTAACCCTCTCTAGTGTCTGGATGTGCACCTCTAAAGCTAATATCTTCTCCGTCAAAGAGCTAACTAGCGTACACTTATCACAAGTAAAATTAACACTAACGATGGAGGAAGAACTCCTAAACATCCTGCAGCTCAAACACTGAACCAGCTGAAAGTTAGTCATACTGAATGATCACGTACCTTTGAGTGAATTTATTCTGGATAATAAAGAGATCTGGAGAGGGTTTTCCTCTGATTGCTGTTTGAAAACCGGAAAAAAGGCTTCTCCCGAGAGAAAACAAAAGAACAATTAACTGTAATATGCAATTAAAGATTTTGAAAACGAAACCTGACAGTGTAAAATATTCAGGCAAAAGAGAAACAATTAGACTATATAAACTTTGGGAAAAAACGCAGACACAAAGGCAAGACACTCGCGGTAAGTGCTTCAAACACAGGAAGTGACGCCAACACAGAAAGTGATCTCAGGAAGTGTTCTGCAATGGATTTGTATAAAGGCATAAATAGCCCTACAGCGTAAGAGGACAAATAGATTTTCTACACAACACTACTGATAACTCACAAGCATCTCACCCACCCTTGGAAGCACTCCAGAGTGATGCAGTCCCACAATCTCTGACTAAATTAGGCACAGTGGGGGAGTGGAGGCAAGACCTTGACACCTCAGTGCGGAGAGAGAAAGAGGTTTCTTGTTTCATGCAGCACTTCCATCAACTCCAACTGTAAGCCTTGTGACCAAAGCTGGCTCACTGCCTCAGCAGATGTTGGGCCTGAGCCATGGAGACCAGACGCCTGGGTTTCAAGAAAGACAAAAAAAATATACACACAATTTACATGAACAGACAAATGCCTTCCTAAAGACAAAGAAGCTGGAGATATGTAACACAGATGTTTTTTTATGGTCGCTATGTCACCTGACCCCTTTCAGCCAATGATACCTTTTAGCTTCAGACACCAATTCCATAAGTGTGTTCCCATAGTGTCAAGTCATGATGCAGCACTGAGTTTCCTTGAAAGGGAACAAACCAACCAAGACATTTAGGAGTCATTAGAGTTACCAATAATCAAAGAGACTTACCAATCACCAGAGAGTTCTCAATATCCAGAGAGAGAGTTACTAATCACCAGAGAGGGGAACCAATCAGCAGAGAGAATACTCTCTTACTTAACTCTCTCTTACTTAACTAATCAACAATAGCATGAACCAAGTAACTCAAGTTACTCGTGTCAAAATTTCTGCTGTAAGACTTTTTGAAGCTACCTGTTCATTTTCTCTATTTGTTATGCTGCATGACTTCATACTTTTAAGCATCTTGTCAAATAAATCATTTAATGCTGGAATTAAAATGTTTTACACTGACGAACTGAAAGAGCAAACCTTAACACCTTTTTTCACTTACAATGAATGGCATATGAACGCAGAAACTATGTCTCTCTCTCTCTCACTCACACACACACACACACACCTCCTTCATTATGGTTTCTATCGCTGGTTCTGCTGGTGTAAATATTTGAGAGCTGTCTCTAAAATGACTTGCCAATTATGGGTTAAATCTCAATACAGCTCTGGAAAAAAAATAAGAGCCCACTGCCCAATCTCCAGATTTGAACCCTACTGAAAACCTCAGGAATGTCATCAAGAGGAAGATGGATGATTACAAACCATCAAGTAAAGCTGAGCTGTTTGCTTTTTATGCAAAAAGAGTGGTATAAAGTTCCCCAACAGCAGTGTGAGAAACTGGTGGAGATCATGGAGCCAAAACACATGCAGATCGGGGTTATTCCACCAAATACTGATCTCTTAATGTTATTTACACAAAGCATTAACACAATCTGTTTACAAATTATTTACATTTTGTATTATTTGAGTTATTAAAGCTCTGCTAATACTGCATGATCTTGGGTTATTTTTATGTGTTGTCATTTGCTCTACACTCAAAATAACAATAGTTATATTTGGAATTTAAGAGAAATATTGTCAGCAGTTTACAAAAAATTTAACAAAACTTATATTACCACAACATTAATGCCTAATTATTACAGAAGGTACACTTACATGTTCTGAAAGGTTTTGTTTTGTAACTTTGACATTTAGCTGGTGATTCTAAAAAGGTGTGTTTCAGGGTTTACAATTTTCAGTTGAAATCATTATGAGCATTAATCCTAAGTAACTGTTGTTCATGTTCAGATAAACAGAATATCACTATAAACATCAGCTGAATTAACAGCACACACACAAGGCATATTTTACAGGCATATCTCACAAAAATGTATAGTTCAGTAGACTACTAATCGAAGGCTGATGAGATTTTTACTTCAATTTATATATATGTATATATATATATATATATATATATATATATATATATATATATATATAGAGAGAGAGAGAGAGAGAGAGAGAGAGAGATAGAGAGAGAGAGACAGAGGTCAGGTGTGAAAAACAGAAAATGGTACCACTCCTCAGATTGCATTCATATTGTATTCTTATTTAAATATATAGTATTTTTAATTAATACAGAAGTTACTCTATAAACTTACTTCTGGCTGCTTGTGGTCCTAGTACAAATAATTCTACCTTGTTTTTTTGTAGGGTGAAGATACTGAGCATCCAGTGTCCAATGTCACTTACACATTCCTCAGTGTTATTAACCAGGTCTTATGTTTCTCTCATCTGGTTTCTGATAAACTGATATAACTGTGTGTCATCAGGTATCAGATGTGGATGGGGTCCCTTTTAAGTCTGATTCCTCTTAAGGGTTCTCCCTCATATAATCTCAGGGAAATTTCCTCACCACCATCACCTCTGACTTGCTCACAACATATATATTTCTGTAAAGCTAGTTGTGACAATTTCCATTGTTACAAGCATTACACAAATATATTTGTATTGAATTGAATTTAATAAGTATAACACTGGAAGCTATGTTTAAAAGTAATTTAGCCAGAGTTAACGTGTATAGAAACCTTTCATATATAGAGAGAAGTCATTTTATCATGAGGATATAAATGTTATTAAACAAATCAGTCAGTAACAGTGCTGTGTCTGTGATGTGCTGACCTGATCTTTGTTCTGTGAGACCAGAACACAGAGCAGAGGCAATGTTAACTAACTACCTAATGCCAACACAAACAACCTTGTTGATGGGAAACACTTCCCTCTGTTATAATCTGTCATTGATGCTGTTTGCAATGCAGCTTGAGCCATCTTTGGAGCTCTAATGGTAGTGAGCTACATGAGTAACATTATATAATGTAAAACAAGGATTATCTGTTATAATACCAGTGTTTCTGTACAAGACTGTACTGGAAATATCTGTCAATATTGTTTTTGGTTGATGTGTCTAAGCTGGTGTGAGAGATATGTGCATGAAAACCCACAACAATTTGAACTTGAAAACTATAACTGTGGACCATTGTCTATTATACAACATACAGCACCACAGAACAGTATTAAAGAAACTTTTTCGCACCACAGCAATAATGATTATGAAGAACCTTACTCAGGGTGTGGGCTAAAATGTTGGATTAATGTTTATGGTGGAAGCTGTATGTGACAGCCATTAATATACATATTTATTATGTAGAATATTATGTAAGATATGTGTGATGTGCATAATGTTGGGAGAAACAGTGACAGAGAGTAAAGGTTCTGGGTAAAGAACCTGAAGCTCATCTGAAGCACATTGCATCTGCTTTGATCCTTTTAGTCCTGGAAGATTTTTGAAAAGCTGGTTGAGAACCATCAGGAAGGGAATAGAATCACTGGAAGGGAATAGTATCAGACACTGACTTGTCAAAGGATAGAAAATAAGAAGTGAGGATTAAGGGACACACTGAATGCCTTTGGACAGCAAGTGTGGAATTAAAGAGAAGATAACAATGGAGCAGGTTATTGGGTTTATCACTGAATAAGTGGCATGTCTACCCACTGGCTTTGCACCAAGATGCTGGTCCCTGCCAATCACACCAAAAGCGTTACACACACACACACACACACACATTCATAAGAGCTTCATTGGTGTTTATTAGTGGAGTAGCATCAGTTTATTATCTGTGAATCTGTGAGAAAAACCATGTGTGTGTGTGTTTCTGGTCACACTTCCTCCTTAAACGAAAGTATGTATAGATAATCTTTAAGATAATTGTTAAAAACATTAAGGATTGTGAAGCATGGAATCCCCCAAATGACTAATAGTTATCTATGAAGTAAAAAAACATGTTTAGGCATGTATCTATTTAATAATTTATTGTCTATATGTATCTACTTATTAATTTAACTTTAATATCTATATGATAATGAGGTGTGGCTTGTTGACTAGGGCAAAGTTTAAACAAATCTGTCCTCTACCCCTCTAGATTTGTACATTTTTATATAGACGTTTAGTGGTTCTGACAGTCCATCTCTGTATTTCTTTTTGAATTCCTTGGCCCTTCTGATTTTTCCTGCTGATGAGTAGTTTACATCTCATTTTGTAGAATGTTTGTGCTTACAAAAATTTGATGGACTGTGATTCCTTTGTGTGATTGATTTTGGAGATATCACTGAATGTTGTTTTTTTTTGTTTTTCTTCACAACTGTTACATTCTGTCATCAACAGCAGTTTTCCTTTTCCAACTTGTTCAGTGTCTTGTTGTTAGTACACCAGTGGTTTATTTTCAGGATATTCCAAATTATACCCAATGTTTCAATATCCAATGTTTTACCCAGTTTTTCTACTGTCTAATATCCATTTTTTGATCTCAAACCCAAACGTCTTCAGTGCAAAAACAACATAATTGGCCTTGCTGTTTGCTGTTGAAGAGGACTGTATGCATCTTATAGAAATCTGTGAAATCTGTCATTAACTCTGTTCTTTTACATTTTCACCATGAGTTAGGCTTGTATAAATCTTGTAGTATGTGCCAAGTATAATTCAGGACACTGTGTGAAACATGTGGTGAAATTTCTGCTCACATTCCAGTAGCTTTAATAAAATATCTGCTCAGAGGAGAAACTCAGGTTTTTATGGTTTTTGGATTAACTACATATTGTGTTACTAGTGGAAACATTTAGTTTGTGATAATTTGCCTGACTCTCAGTATTGCTATTCTAATCCATAAGAAAAACTCTACTGGTACTTGGTTTATTACAAATTTTAAAGATTTTATGCTCTACAGACCCACAGTAGTTATAACAAACATATAAAAGTTAACAGGCATCCACCAACTTATCCTGCCATAAAGGGACTCCATGTTCTCTACTTCAGCCAACCTGGTGAAATGTGGCAAACATTTTTGTTTTGCTTACTGTAAATATTAGTCTTACTTCCGGATACCTTCCTCCATTCTAAACCCAGGTAGAATGCCTCGACCAGAAAGACTCAGTGTGTTCCAGAGACCAATGTGAGAAGCACCATTTCAGCTTTGTAACACTGAGCATCTTGGCATGACTGAGTCGCTGAAACATATCAAATAGGCATAAACCAATTTTTAAATATTTGTTAAACAAGAATTGAAATGTTTAAGAAAGCTGAAACTGTTTCAACAGATATAATCAACCAGAGAAAAAAATGGGAAAAAGCACAAAAGGAATGTAGTAATATTCGTAATTAGCCAACTGAAGCAGCTTTTCTAAAATAATTATATATAAATTATGCAAACATTTCCATCTTTTAATTTATTCTGATTAATGGTGATTTCAATGGACAATAAACAAACATTTGAGAAACAAGTCAATTAGGTTTCATTGTCAGAGCTCTGGATAAGTTCTAAATACTTAAATGCTCTTGTGAGGTCATGAATTTTTCTTGTGGGTTTCTACAAGCAACCTTAAAACAAAAAGAGCAAAACCTTACGAGACCTTAAGCACTGTTTGCTGTCCTCCTCGTCCTCCCTTTTGTCTTTTATCTCGGGTCGTGCTCCATGACCAATGCAAATGAAGGCTTCTGGGCCAACTAAAGGCTAAATATCATGTTCAGTTGGCAAGGGTGCTGTAGTTTTAGTTCCAATTGACTCTTCCTGCTGCATGAGCTAACAAGGAAGTCTGGGGTTCTGAATCAAAGGTCTTTTCTACATGATGTAATCCCTTAAGCATTGGGAGAAAAGACACAATGTAGAATTTGGAGCTAGGAAATTCGACAAGCCTGTTTATTGAAAGAAATAATTTAGTCATCTGGGTGTGAAATAAAATAATTTCATTGTAAAGTCTGCACTGCTTTTATAGTTTGTTTTTTTCATTTGGTCTAGTACCATTTTATCTCAACTTTTATCTCACTGAGATTTCAGAACATCTATTGCACCTATTACACTTCCCATCAGCCCCATCTGTTAAATGGTACTACTCACTCACCCACTCTGTCTTCCAGTTATACTTTGATTCACACCCCTATTTATGCTCTGGTTTCTGTGTACATCACTGTCATGCTTCTTTTGGTGTCTATGTCTGGTTCCTTTGCCTACCACAGTCTTGCTGTTTTGTGTGAATTCATTACTATCACAGTAACTATTTGCTTTTTTTTTTTTTATCACAGTTAATTTTACACTATGTACAGTAAAGGTCTGCACTTGCATCTGACATCTCTGAGAACCCTATAGCATGACCAGTAACATGGATGCAGCTTACTTTCTTCAATCTAGGTGGGCCCAAAATGAACAGCTCTTGGAGGAAGCTCGAAAGGTTAGAAGCCCTCATAGACCAACTGATGGCTAGATCTGATGTGAGGCACCTCATCCAGGAATTTTTTGGACTGGGGCTCTAGTCCATCTCCCTGCACCACTTTTGCTCCCTGAGGACATCGATCTGCTCTGCTGCTCTGATGAGGGTGTTCCCTTCTCCCTGTGTTTCACAGAGGATGCGATTACAGATCTCTGCACGTCACATCACTCGATCTCCATGCTTCATCTCAGACATCACTATGCCACCCAGCTACCTCTTCAGACATCACTCTACCATCCTATTCCACTGAGTTCTCATCATGTTTACCTGACTGTTATGCTTCTGTTAATGCTGTGTCTGTTTGTTTAGTCTACCATAGTTTTGCCCACAGACTGTATGTTTTTGCTGTTTTGTGTGTACCCATTACTTGTTGGTTGTTATTTTTGCACCCAACACAACACTTGCATCTGTCACCTCGGAGAACCCCTGACACTTATGACCATTAGCTGAAAACTACAGGAATAGATCCAATGTCTGGAACCATTTCGAACATGAACAAAATAGTAAAATATGCTAAACATTTCTACACACTTTATCTTTAAAAACTGTGTGTCTGTGATTTTTCTTTATGATAATAATGAGGGCAACTTTATCATGAATGCAATATATTATAATTGGTTTTAGACATTAAAAAATATGGAAAAAAGTATGTATATTTGGCCTGAAGAATGCTTGAATAAATACCTGTACCAGATAAACTTGCATTACAGTTCATAATCTCTTAGTCACTCTATTAGTTGGTCTGGCATTAGATGCAGCTTGAAACTCACATTATCTTTTAGCATCTCATTGGCTTTCATTTGATTGTTTCCTGTCATTTGATGTGATGGAGAGCATTAATGCTGTAGCTTGTGGTTGGCCAAACACTGGCAGTGTAATCTCACAGGAATGCATTGTAATGGCATTAGCAATCACATACATTATGGATTCAGTGAAAAGCTCTTCTCTCCTGTGCCTGTCACTCTGCATGATGAATGAAGCCAAGTCCTTTTTGTGCCAGTCACATTTCATTCTTAAATATTGTGCTTGACTGCCATCAGGTGGTTAGTTTTGCTCCTCTGTGAGATTATTTATTGAAATAGATAGTGTATAACGTCAAACCTATTAAAGTTACCACCATCTTTAGCTCAGACATGCAATAAATTGTCATTTATACTGAGACAAAACAGATAATTAAAAGTCATGCATAGAACACATTCACACTTCTGCTCACAACTGCCAAATGGTTTACAGACCTGGTTGATTGGCCCTAAAAACCCAACATTTATGTGAGAAACTAATGTTGATCATCCAGAAGTATCACTGAAGTATTGAACACAAGTCCGATACATGCCTAAAATAGAGGTTTATTTCTGTCAAGCTGCTGTTTTCATTTCCTTCTTTCAATCCACATTGAAAAGCTCATGTGAGTAATGTGTGTGTGCAAAGATGTTGTTGTGGCAGTTTTTATATTTCCCTCATGGTTTTCCAGCTGGGAACCCTTAAAAGATCTCTCATCAATACTGAGTGGATGGGCACTCAGCATGCTTGTAAACAGATGGAGCTTTTTTTGAGTCCCGGCCAGCGAGGCACTGAACGACAAGCAACATGTCATTATGCAAAAGATGCCTCCTTGGGCTTTGCACTTGTTCTACACTCTCTCCCTTCCTCACCCTCTTACGTCTCTTATCATTGCCTGCTGCTTCAGTTCTATTTGAAACCTTTTGTTTCCTCGTTGCTTTTCAGCTGCAGCTCTGCTCTCTCAGTTATGTTCAAATTCAAATATAAAAGTGAACAAATATATATACAGTTCAAATATTCAAGCAAAATCTTTTAAATATGAATTTTTTAAAAAGTAGTTATGAAAATGTTTTATGAAAATGCTTGTTATATATATATATATATATATATATATATATATATATATATATATATACATATATATGTTAAATATGTTAAAAAACAAAAAGGAATGAATCAATCCTATTTTGTTACTGCCATCTGCAGGCTCTGTAATATATCACACCTCTTTATGTTAAATACGTTGAGTAATCTGTTTACTGTTTACAAGTTGCTGGTTACCTTAACAGGTTGTCATGTGACCTATGTACTTTATTTACTTGATTTGTCAAATTAACCGTAAGTCTAAACATAGATGACAGAATCTCGAAGATGAGGTTCTTTTAATCGACTTTAAATCACATGGTTCATTTAGCAACATGCTGGTTATTGAGGACATGTGATGTGGTGAGTGTGATGGCACTGTGTGTATATCAAATAGTATGTTTTTGTGGAAGATAAGCTCAAAATGGCAAAATGTCAATTGAAATGAATATAATGGCTAAAATGTTTGATACCAGGACAACCAAATGCAATACCATTTATGTTCTATATTTTATTGTGCTTGTGATTTGTATTTCTGTGTAGCAATAGATAGTGATTTGCCTTTACCTGCTGTGTTTGTCCAAGTATTTTAAAATGTATAATATTTAATATTTGTTTGTTATTTACAGATATATTTGGAAACAAGAGTCAAGTCAGCTAAAATTGTTGCATTAACGTAATAATTTACATAAAGGGATGCGTGTGTGTGTGTGTGTGTTCATAATAGTCCTTTTATAAGTCTGAGATTCTTTTCCTGTTTTTCACCCTTGTGAAAAGGGTGTCATTCAGAATGAAGGACAAGGCTTGGGTGCAAAGGAGAAAGCAACAAGATTGAATCTCATCTTGTGCTTCATTTTTGTGTCTCAGAGGATTGTGAATAATGCGTCTCAATCCTTCTGCTTTACCATGTTGTCGCTGCAGAATCCCAATGCTGCCACTCCTCATCGCCGCTTTCCATTCCCATTAAATCAAAGTTGCCCTGCCAATAGCAACCAGACACCACTGGGTTTCATTTATAATTGCTTTTTAGCAGTCGGAAAAATCGGGAAGGTAGGTTTCTTTTCAGCTAACTGATGGGAAATGGTGTTTGTGTGCTGAATGAAGCTATATTAATGTGTTTGTCAGTGACACATCCATTAATGGCATGAACGATTACTTTAGATGTCTAATGTGATTTGAACCAGTCCTCACATGTGATGAGAGAATTTGCTTTTATTTCCCAGACTGATTATCTACACAGCCTTCCACTCAGACATTTCAGGTTGTAAACAAACCAAGAACGACACAATTTAGCTCCAGAGAGGAGATTCTCATTTATCTTTCCTCCTCTTCTTTAAACTGAGAACTGTCAGATAAAACTATTTGACACGTGAAAGTAATTACTTCTATTACATTGCAAGCCTGTGTGCAAAAGGTTTTGGCTTTTTTTTCATACTTTGACTAAACCGATAGTAACATGCTGATGTGGGGTCAGTAATTTATGATTATTTGTTTATTGAAGCAATTCACAAGTTGAAGAAGAAGAAGAAGAAAAGGACAGTCTGTACAGAATAAATGACAAGTTGAGTAAAGGATCTTACAAATGATTTATAGTTTATTTTTACATATTGCATAATTTGTAAACTAATTCATTACATGTAGTTTGTTACTAGAGTGACCTTTATGGTCATGTGTTAGATTTAGGGATAGTTGAGAATACAGTGATTCCACCATCTCAAAAATCCTTTGCTTGGTTATTGAGTTATACTTAAGATTTAGAAATATAATACCAATTAAAGGAAATATTTATTTGCTTAGTAGTTTGTCTCCCCCTGCTGTTTTTCTAAAAATAGTCCTTCATACTGTTGAAATTGTCATGTGACTGATCACATGATCAATAAGGAAGGTAGTGTTTTCCATGCTGTCCAGCTCTGTATACATGTAGCAATTTATCATCATCTGTATGCATTCCTCTTTGACTTTTAGTAACTTCATCATAAGGTTTCATTTCTATTGTTTATATTTTTACAGTTTATACCTCATTCTTCTTTAAAAAAAAAAAAAAATTAACCCCTGCTTGGGGCCCTCTACTTTTAAAATCCATTGACCATAACTAGATCAGGCTTTAAGCTGGTAGATTTGGAGCTGATTTAATTGTTTAAGTGTTTTAAACCTCATTCTATCATGATTTAATTACACAGTTTGTTGAAAATGTTAATGCTTTCAGGTAGGGCAGTTTAAAGTCCTTCAGGCATCTAAGGTGATAAAGATGCTGCCAGGCCTTCTTCACCAGGGTGTTGATGTGACAGGACCATGCCAGGTCCTGCATGATATAAACACCTAGGTACTGGAAACTGTCCACTCTCTCCACTGGGGACCCGTTGATGGTCAGGTGCTGGTAATTCCTCTCCTGCTTGGTGCTGAAGTCCACTATCAGCTCCTTAGTCTTGCTGACAGTCAGGAGAAGATTGTTGAACTGGCACCATAATTCCAGGTTTCTAACCTCCTCTAGGTAGGGTTGTTGGAGATCAGGCCCACCACCACAGTATCGTCCGCAAACTTAATGATGTTGTTGGAGCTGGAAGTGGCCACACAGTTGTAGGTGTACAGAGAGTACAGCAGGGGGCTCAGAACACAGCCCTGGGGGGCTCCAGTGCTGAGGGTGAGACATGGTTGCCCAACCGTACCGTCTGTGGTCTGTCTGTTAGGAAGTTGGAGATCCAGCAACACAGGGATGGGCTGAGGCCCAGGATCTCCAACTTCGTGATAAGTTTAGAGGGTATTATGGTGTTAAACGCTAAACTGTAGTCAACAAATAGCAACAAACACCCTTCTGCTGTCCAGATGGCTCAGGGCTGCATGATGGAGGTGTGTGATGGCGTCCTCAGTAGATCAGTTGGGACGGTACGCGAACTGTAGTGGGTCCAGGATGTCAGGTAGGGAAGAAGCGAAGAAGTCTCTGATTAGTCCTTCAAAGCACCTCATCACTACTGAGGTAAGGGCCACTAGGCGGTAGTCGTTCAGGCAGGTGGGCTGGGGTTTCTTGGGGACTGGAACAATGGTGGACCATTTGAAGCATGTCGGGATTATAGACTGATCCAGGGAGAGGTTGAAGATCTTATTGAACACTGGAGCAAGCTGGTCAGCACAGGCCTTCAGGACCCGACCCGTGATGCCATCTGGTCCTGCTGCCTTCCTGGCATTCTCTAAATGCCTTTCTCACGTCGTCCTCTGAGATGATGAATGCGTTTTCCTCTCCGGCATGCTTCACGTGTGTGCTGCCTATATCGCTGTTAGGACTGCTAACGCTATTAGCACTGTGAGCTGCACCCTCGAAGTGAGCACAAAAGGTGTTTAGCTCGTCTGCCAGAGAAGTATCTGCATTCACCGTTATAGTTCTTAGGCCCTGCCACAGACTCCTAAAGCCACTCTGTTGAAATTGTGACTCTAGTTTCTGTCCATAGTGCTGCTTCACCTCCTTCACCACTCCATGCTGTAGGATGCAGCCTTATACTCGTCCATGTTTCCACTGGCAAGCCCTGTGTTGTACGCAGTGGAGCAGGATCTCAGAGCATCGTGGACGGATTTATCCACCCACGGCTTCTGATTAGGAAACATTCTGATGATAGTCTTGTGAACTGTGTCATCTGCTAGTTTCCTGATGAATCCTACAACTGCTTCCATAAACATGTTGATGTCATCAGAGCTGCGCTGAAACATGTCCCAGTCTGCGTCATCCAGAGCGTCCTGCAAAGTGGCCACCAATTGGTCCCTCCAGTGTGAGACCTCCCTTCGAGCTGGAACTTCCTGCTTGACCCTTTGTTTATATTTTGGCATGAGGAAGATGGCAGCGTGGTCAGACTTCCTAAACGGTGGGCAAGATTGTGCCTTGTAGCTGTCTCTGACTGTTGTGTAGCAGTGGTCCAGTGTCCTTTCACCCCTAGTGGGGCAGGTGATGTGCTGATGAAAGCTCAGCACTGCGCGTTTGAGGTTGGCACTGTTAAAGTCCCCCGCCACAATAAGCCGGTCTGGTGCTGTGTGAGTGCTTCAGGCAGCTCGCATAAAGCAGTGTCCGTGTCCACCTGAGGTGGAATATAAACGGCGCTGACTATGACTGATGTAAACTCCAGAGGAAGATAAAAAGGATGACATTTGATGCTCAATAGTTCCAGGTTGGATGTACAGGAGCATGTAAGAGGAACAATGCTCGCGCTGTTGCACCAGCTACTGTTCACCATTAAACACACGCCACCACCTCTTGACTTCCCCGATTCCTGTGTTCTGTCCATGCGGTGAACCGAGAAGAACTCGGCTGGCTGGATGGCGTGGTCTGGCACCGCTGGGTTCAGCCATGTCTCAGTGAAGCAGAGGAGATTGCAGTCCCGAATGTCTCTCTGGAACTTTACCCTGGCCCTGAGGTCATCAAGCTTGTTCTCCAGCGACTGGACGTTGGTGAGGCAGAGGTGTGCAGTGTGCATGGGCTCTCAGCCTGTTCCTGATGCCAGTCAGTATACTACTTCAAGGTCACTGAACACGTTGTTGAAGGTTTGGAGTCTATAGGACCTTTAGTTTTCAAGATATTGAAGTGTCCCACTTGATGCCCGATCGATTGCACTAGGTTTTGATAGCACCACCATCCATTGAGATAAAGTATTGCATTTTGGAAATTAATTCAATTCAATTCAATTTTATTTGTATAGCACTTTTAACAAAGACCATTGTCTCAAAGCAGCTTTACACAAGAAACAACATAAGAAAACAACAAACAGACACAGTCCTAGATGTTATCCCAAGTGAGCAAGCCTGAGGTGACTGAGGCGACTGTGGCAAGCAAAAACTCCCTTAGATGGTATGAGGAAGAAACCTTGAGAGGAACCAGACTCAAAAGGGAACCCATCCTCATTTGGGTGACAATTATGTGATGCAGATACATGTGTAGAATGTTATATAAATCAATAAGGAGGTTGTTGTCCACAGCGCTGCTTTGAATACCCCAATCCTCACAAAGCAGAACCCGGCTGGAGCTGGTCCATCTCCGGATGCCACTGGAGCCGGCACAGTCTCTGTATGCCTCTGGATGGGTAGAAGAAGGGAAACAATGGATCAGCATTAGCGTAGCTGCTGTTCATAATATTAGCAGTACTAGATGATAATGTGCATTTAATCAAATGTACTGGAGCACAAGGTTATGGGATGTGTTAGATGTATGCCAGGCTAAAGAGATAGGTCTTAAGTCTATGGTTAAACTGGGAGACTGTGTCTGAGCCCCGAACACTGTCAGGAAGACTATTCCAAAGTTTAGGAGCTAAATACGAAAACACTATACCCCCTTTTGTGGACTTTAATATTCTGGGAACTACTAGAAGTCCGGAATTTTGTGATCTTAAAGAGCGTGGTGGATTGTAACGTGTTAGAAGACTGGCTAGATACGTGGGAGATAAGCCATTTAGAGCCTTGAATGTAATTAGTGCTAATTTATAGTCAATTCTAAGTTTAACAAGTACGCAGTGCAGGGATGATAATATTGGGGTTATATGATCATATTTTCCTGATCTGGTAAGAACTCTGGCGGCTGCATTCTGGACTAACTGTAGCTTGTTTATTGAAGATGCAGGATAACCACCTAGCAATGCATTACAATAGTCCAGTCTGGAGGACATGAATGCATGAACTAGCTTTTCTGCATCAGATACAGATAAAATGTTCCTAAGCTTGGCAATATTTCTAAGATGGAAGAAGGCTGTTTTTGTGATATTTGATATACGATTTTCAAAGGACAAGTTGCTGTCTAATATTACGCCCAGGTCTTTCATTGTTGAGCTAGTAGTAACAGTACATCCTTCTAGATGCAAGCTGAATTGCAAGAGCTTCTGTGTACTGGTTTTTGGGCCAATAAGTAATATCTCTGTCTTATCAGAATTTAGTAATAGAAAATTATCAGTCATCCAATCTTTAATATCTTTAACACACTCAGTTAATCTGGACAAATTAGATATTTCATTTGGTTTTGATGAAATATATAACTGGGTATCATCAGCATAACAATGGAAACTAATCCCATGCCTTCTAATGATGTTACCCAATGGAAGCATGTATACCGAGAAAAGCAGAGGTCCTAAAACTGACCCTTGTGGGACCCCGTATTTCACTGGCACTACACTGGACAGTTCTCCATTTAAATCTACAAAGTGTTATCGATTAGACAGATAGGATTTAAACCATTTTAATGCCTGTCTCTGCATACCTGTGTGATTTTGTAAGCGATCTATGAGAATGTTATGATCTATAGTGTCAAATGCAGCACTAAGGTCAAGCAGGACTAAAATCGAGATGCAGCCTTGGTCCGAAGCTAAAAGCAAGTAATTTGTGATTTTAACTAGTGCAGTTTCTGTACTATGATGGGGTCTAAAACCTGACTGAAATTCTTCAAGGATATTGTTTTCCTGTAGGAAGGAGCATAATTGGGCTGACACCACCTTTTCTATTACTTTTGATATAAACAGAAGATTTGAAATCGGTCTGTAATTTGATATTTCATCAGGGTCTAGTTTCGGTTTCTTAAGAACAGGCTTAATAACTGCTAACTTGAGAGATTTTGGGACATGACCTAGAAATAACGAGGAGTTAATAATATTGAGAAGAGGCTCTTCAGCTGCATGTATCACTTTCAGCAATCTAGTTGGAATTGGATCTAACAAACACGTTGATGGTTTAGCCGTGGTGATAAGTTTAAATAGCTCTTCATGCCCTATACTGATAATTGTAGCTTTAAGTGTGGCGCTATAGGCTGGTCTGGATCACCAGATGCTGTCAGAGGTTGAACATCCAATATTTTGTTCCTGATACTATCAAGTTTTTAGGGAAGAAATTCATAAAGTCCTCACTACTAAACTGTGCTGAAATACTCTCTCCAGAAATCTGATGTTTTGTTAGTCTAGCCACTGTACTAAATAAGAATCTGGGATTGTTCTGGTTTATTTCTATCAGTTTGCTCAGATGCTCAGCCCTAGCAGCTTTTAGAGCCTGTCTATAGTTGGACAAACTGTCTTTAAACGCAATTCTAAAAACTTCTAATTTGGTTTTTGTCTACTTTCGCTCGAGGTTACGGGTTGCTCTCTTGAGGGCGTGAGTATGTCTATTGTCTATTGGTGCAGGTGTTTTATCTCTGACCTTTTTTAGTCGGATGGGGGCAACAGTGTCTAGTGTGCTAGTGAAAATAGTGCCTATGCTGTTGGTTACTTCATCTAGATCATCTGCATTTATGAGTCTAGTAAGAAGTTTAGACAGATCTGACAGATTGTAAATCTGTCTATAGTGGTCGGAATTATAGTTCTACCAAGTTTATATAACATGGAGAGACGTGTCTAATATGTTCTACAGGTAGAGTGTACACTAAGAGGTGTTGGTCTGTATCAGAAACATCAGTCCCATGTGATATAACTAAGTCTAGTGTATGATTAAAATGATGAGTTAGGCTATTAATGTTTTGTTTAACCCCAAAGAAATTTAGTCTATAAATGCGAGTCCTAACGCATAGTTAGCATCGTCTACATGAATGTTAAAGTCTCCTACAATTAACACTTTGTCAAAATTGATCAAAAGATCTGAGAGTAAATGTGCAAACTCATTATGAAAATCAGTGCAGGGCCCCAGGGGTCTATACACGGTGGCCAGAGCAAGCTATAGTAGAGATTTTTTATGTATGTCAGAGAGTGCAACATTAAGGATGAGCACTTCAAATGAGTTAAACCTGGGTCCTGTTTTCTCAGTAACGGTAAGAGAATTATTATAGATGGTTGCAACACCACCACCACGACCTGTCTGATAGGGCTCATGCTTATATGAATATCTGGACTGTTGGAAACTTTTTCCTTGTTGAAGCAGAGACCAGGAGACATTGGGATATCTTTCAAGCAGAAGTTACTCTTTATTGAGAACTCACTGTGTGTCGCTGTAGTCATCCAAGTCTGACTATAGTTTCAGCACTGTAGAATTTATATTTTTCCAGGGGGAGAGATACATAGAAGTGGAGACAATCTAAACAAAGCATGCAACTGCAGTACAGGAATCAGCCCAGTAACGGAATTTCCCCAGCCCTGATCTCATCAGCATAACAGTGTTGTTCAAATGCATAGGTGCTAATCCAATCAGCCTGACAGTATCACCCAGACCTTCACATTATCATAGAGACAAAGACACAGCCTGACCTTGAGATTAGCATTCACATTTAACCTGGGACCCTGCCCGGTGGTCAGGAAGTACATACAGACAAAAGGTTAATGTCTCAGACACCTGGGCCGCCAGACTTGATCTTCTTAGAATGTCATCATCTTTACCTTAAAACGTAAAACCCAATGTACATAACTTTTTCAGTTCATATACTATTATTACGTTGAAACCTAGATTTAACATTTTATAAATTTGTAATCCAACAGGACAGAGTAGACTCATTTAGGCCAATGTATTCATTTGGTCTAGGCCAGGTTTCGGTAAGACATGGTGCGTCGAAACTACACTGAACAAAATTATAAAATGCAACACTTGTTTTTGCCCCCATTTTTCATGAGCTGAACTGAAAGATCTAAGACTTTTTCTATGTACACAAAAGGCCTGTTTCTCTCAAATATTGTTCACAGATCTGTCTAAATCTGTTTTAGTGAGCAGTCCACCCAGTGCCGAGGTAATCCATCCACCTCACAAGTGTGGCCTATCAAGATGCTGATTAGACAGCATGATTATTGCACAAGTGTGCCTTAGGTTGCCCACAATAAAAGGCCACTCTAAAATGTGCAGTTTTATCACACAGCACAATGCCACAGATGTCGCAAGTTTTGAGGGCGCGTGCAATTGGCATGATGAAGAGAATGCAAGAATGTCTACCAGAGCTGTTGCCCATGAATTGAATGTTCATTTCTCTACCATAAGCCGTCTCCAAAGGCGTTTCAGAGAATTTGGCGGTACATCCAACCGGCCTCACAACCGCAGACCACGTGTAACCACACCAGCCCAGGACCTCCACATCCAGCATCTTCACCTCCAAGATCATCTGAGACCAGCCACCTGGACAGCTGCTGCAACAATCGGTTTGCATAACCAAAGGATTTCTGCACAAACTGTCAGAAACTGTCTCAGGGAAGCTCATCTGCATGCTCGTCGTCCTCATCGGGGTCTCGACCTGACTGCAGTTCATCATTGTAACTGACTCAAGTGGGCAAATGCTCAAATTCGATGGCGTCTGGCACTTTGGAGAGGTGTTCTCTTCACGGATGAATCCCGGTTTTCACTGTACAGGGCAGATGGCAGACAGCATGCATGGTGTCATGTGGGTGAGCGGTTTGCTGATGTCAATGTTGTGGATGGAGTGGCTCATGGTTGCGGTGGGGTTATGGTATGGACAGGCATATGTTATGGACAACGAACACAGGTGCATTTTATTGATGGCATTTTGAATGCACAGAGATACCATGACGAGATCCTGAGGCCCATTGTTGTGCTATTCATCCACGACCATCACCTCATGTTGCAGCCTGATAATGCATGGTCCCATGTTGCAAGGATCTGTACACAATTCTTGGAAGCTGAAAACATCCCACTTCTTGCATGGCCAGCATACTCACCAGACATGTCACTGATTGAGCATGTTTGGGATGCTCTGGATCGGCATATACAAGAGTGTGTTCCAGTTCCTGCCAATATCCAGCAACTTCACACAGCCATTGAAGAAGAGTGGACCAACATTCCACAGGCCAAAATCAACAACCTGATCAACTCTATGCAAAGGAGATGTGTTGCACTGCATGAGGCAAATGGTGGTCACACCAGATACTGACTAGTTTTATCAGTTAGCAAATAAAACTAGTGATTTAAAAAGCATTTGGAATGAGAATGTTATGTGGTACTATCAGCTAATAATGATTTTATAAAAAAAGTTATGATCTGGGATTGGATCTAGGATAGAAATCTAGAAAAAACTTAGTGAAATTAGGGATAGGTTTTTTAAAGGTACAATGACTACTACCCTAACCTTACTTTTTATTTCCAGAAAATAGTGCTTTATTTTTCAGTTCAATGACCTTTTTTCCATCAACAGGTAAGTATTTTTTACTTTTTATCTCCACAAAATTGTGCTTTATTTTTCCTTCTTTCCTTTAGGTAATTCAACATGGCCTTTTCCTTTTTTCCAGGTAAGTATTCTACACATTTCTTCTTTTCAGGATAAGTAAGTATTACAAACAGGTAAGTAAATTACTTTTCTTTGTTTGGCTTTTTTCACTGTTTGTGGCTTGTTTTTGGGTTCAATGACTTTCTTCCTTTTACTTTACCCTTCTGTTTTTTCCTTTTTAGGTTGGCGGTTGACTCAGTTAGAGAACATCAGCAGATGACTGATCTGGACCTGGGCGGCACTGGCTGGATTAGGATTTGGGGTTAGGAATTAGGGTTAGGAGTTGGGGTTAGGTTATGAAAAGGACTAAAGGAAAACCTGAAAAAAAAGCAAGTGGCAAAAATACTTAATGAAAAGTAATTTGAATATTTAAATTTATTTTCAATTATAATTAAGGAACATCCTACTAGAGATTTAAGTGCTTAAGTAATAAGTGCTAAAAAATAAGTGCTAGATAAAGTGCTCACATGTTACACCACAAATCAAAAACAGAAAGAAAAAAGGGTTCTCAATCTCTAATAAGGTTTCCTATATAAATCTTAATATTATAAATAATAATTAATAATACTACAATCAATAACTATAACAGCGTATTATTGCTGGTGACCAAGGAAGAATCCCACAGGTCTGCACTGCACGAGTGAATAGGAGTCAATGATGAACTTACAGTTAGGATAACATTGATAACCTTTATTGAGTGTAAACTCACCTTAATTATTGAGTCCCACCGGAAACCACCAGAAACCCTAACCCTAGACCAACCATTTAAACCTCTCATTCAATCATAAGATAATGTTTAAATGTTATTAATCAAGATGCATATCATCCGTCCAAAGATCAAAAATCATCTGAGCTGTTCGAGTAGTCCAGTGTATGCAATCTTTTTCAACATTAAAGAGAAGTTTGTTGATCCCGAACAATGGGGTCCCATGAGGCTCAATATATCTATTGATTATCTCCAGGTTCTGCTGCTCCTGCCGTGGCAAAAAATCTGAAAATTGAATGATGGGTGTATAAATCATGGCATTAGGAAAGGCTGTTTTGGCCACTCTCCACAGGCCTTGTAATTGTTTTATGGCAGTTTTGTAGGGTTGCTGTTGCCTATTATTGATACCTGCTGCTAAGACAATGTGTTCTGTATGTGGATGTACCTGTAATTTCTGTAAAATTTTGGACAAATGCAGGAAATTGGCCCCCGGGAAGCTATCTACTTGTACATTGTTGTATCTGAGGCTAGAGATGCGGCTAAGATTAGAGTCTCCTATGAAAACAATCGGTTTGTGAATGATAATGGACCAGTCTATTGATTTTCTATCAGTATTGATGTGTCTGTCTGGTGTGTCTCTAAGTGAGATGTTGTCTAGGAGTTGCTCGTCTAAGGAGTCAGAGGACACTCTAAAGGATTCAGCCCCTGCTGCCAATTCACTTTTAGTTTTGAAGGGGGATTCAGATTGGGATTTGGCTGGAGAAGATCTCTCTTTGTTATACCCCATCATCCTTATCCCTTTCTGTGCAGCAGTGGCTTTATCCATGTCCCCATCACTCTCCCCAGATGTAGTCACAGTTCTAAAGTGAGAAGAATTATCAGGGTTAATGTCATTAACTGTGGTAGGTGTAACTATGGTTGGGAATACCAGGCTTACCTCGCTATGATGAACCAAAGCTTGAACTGTAACTGGTTTCTGCATAGGTTTAACTGTAACAAAAGTAGAAGATGTAAGTGAAGATGAAACTGATCTGGAATGTTTGGTATTATATTCAGGTGATATGTTATGGGCCTGGACCCGTGGAGAGTTGACCTTATGGAGTGTAGTGGCATGTGAAGATGGGCTCTTCTTGTCCTGAAAAGTGGACTGCTTATTAGAAATGAGTTGTTTGGAAAAGGTCAATGTATTTTCAGTTAATTTGTGTTTAAATCTATTTCGAGCCCACTTCACTGCCACTTGCCACTCCAAATCTCTAAACCCATGTATGTGTTTCATTAGATTATCTGTGACTGTAGTGTAATGTTCTTTCAAAATGACCATGTTGGTGTACATCCAGTTCTCTGTGTTGTTCATAATTTCCTCTGTTGTGATATTACTAGGTGAAGATGGTTTAATGAATTGGGCAAGTTTTTTGACTTGCCTAAATATACCTGGAGGAAAAGTGTGTCTAATGAATGTTGGGTGACTTGCATATGATGATGTGCCTGTATAAACTTGAAATATGTTTTACAGAGGATTTTGTCAAAAGTAAGCTGTCTAGATGTCTATGTGTGAGCCCCATCTCCAGGTGAACATTGGTCTCTCAAAACAGCAAACCTGTTCTGCAAGGTAATCATATTTTTAAGATAACAGGTAAAAGAAACACTAATAAAATGTCAAAGTCCTTACCCAACTTACTCTACTGAGATATTGTTGGGTTTGAACTCCACCCATAGACAAAAGCAGATGATCTGAAGTGTGGTGAAAGTGGTCAAGGTCCCTCAAGCCAACTCAAAAAAGTTGGTAAAACAAGAAAAAAAGGTAAGTCCCCCTTAGTCTTCTTCTGAAAACAGGTAAGTAAACCTTTTTGATGGTGGGCTCCTTCTTCTTGTTGGATTGGTTGGCTTGGTATTTTTCTTTTTCTTTGGTGCTGTTCGTCTTCCCCTGTGTAGATTAAAAAACAAACTTTATTGGTATTTTTCCTTTAAAATTCTTTTAAGAAAATCTGCAGAACAAGGCCTGCAGTAAAAGAGATTCCTTTAAAATCCTAACATTTCACATAAAAACAATGCTTCCTCAGAGGATTACTAACTGGAGTGGGGTGCTAGGCCTACTTTTATACCCAAGTGTGTGTGAATGAAGGTGTGGTTATTCTGAAAGGTAAGGTGTGACTGGTGGATAGGTTGCACCTCAGAAGCAGCTTCACCTGGAGCCTTGTTTTTCCCCCCAAGAGGAGGGTATGATGTGGCAGTCACTGGTTGGTTGATCAACCTATAGTCAGCCATCTTGATTTCAAAATAAAAGTCCATCATTAACACTATACACTCCAGTGCAGTTACAATGTAATTTTATAAGTATTTTAGAAATGAGGTCATGGGGAAAGGAGAAACAGAAGACTCTGGCTGGGTTAGAGAGACGTGGCTGGTACCGTTGGAAAGCTTGACCCCAAATTATGTTCCCATTGAAAATGAATGGGAGCCCAAATTTCACCGTGTCATGACCCAAATCGTTCATGTAGAAATTGTTTAGCAGCACGTTTCAGACCATTTGGAGTAGTCTGGTATATGTTCTGTGGTTAATTTTTTGGAAAGTTGTACTCGTAGTAAAGTTTGTATAGAAGATTATAGACACATTGAATTGTGTGTCATTTCTGGGATAAAGGCTGTGTGGCTGTTTTATAGTGTTGTGCATGTGGACACGACCATGTTTCCCATGATGCACCACTGTCCACTCTCCATCATCAACAAATCCCATGATGGAGTTAGGGTTAGGGCAAGGAATCAATTAAACAGGTGAGTGGCAAAGAACAGTTTTTAGTGTTGTGCATATGACTTACATTTACGCATTATCTTAAACAGAATTGCATCATAAGTTAGGGTTAGGGCTAGGGCTAGGGTTAGGGTTAGGGTTATGGTTAGGGTTAGGGTAGGGTTAGGCAGGTTAGGTTAGGCTAGGCTTAGGCCAGGTTAGGCCAGGCAGGCCAGGCTGTGGCCAGGCCAGGCCAGGCCAGGTGGTCAGGCCAGGCCTGGCCAGGCCAGGCCAGGCCAGGCCAGGGGCCAGGCCAGGCCAGGCCAGGCCAGGCCAGGCCAGGCCAGGCCAGGCCAGGCCAGGCCAGGCCAGGCCAGGCTGTGCCAGGCCAGGCCAGGCCAGGCCAGGCCAGGCCAGGCCAGGCCAGGCCAGGCCAGGCCAGGCCAGGCCAGGCCAGGCCAGGCCAGGCCAGGCCAGGCCAGGCCAGGCCAGGCCAGGCCAGGCCAGGCCAGGCCAGGCCAGGCCAGGCCAGGCCAGGCCAGGCCAGGCCAGGCCAGGCCAGGCCAGGCCAGGCCAGGCCAGGCCAGGCCAGGCCAGGCCAGCCAGGCCAGGCCAGGCCAGGCCAGGCCAGGCCAGGCCAGGCCAGGCCAGGCCAGGCCAGGCCAGGCCAGGCCAGGCCAGGCCAGGCCAGGCCAGGCCAGGCCAGGCCAGGCCAGGCCAGGCCAGGCCAGGCCAGGCCAGGCCAGGCCAGGCCAGGCCAGGCCAGGCCAGGCCAGGCCAGGCTGTGCCAGGCCAGGCTGTGCTGTGCTGTGCTGTGCTGTGCCAGGCCAGGCCAGGCCAGGCCAGGCCAGGCCAGGCCAGGCCAGGCCAGGCCAGGCCAGGCCAGGCCAGGCCAGGCCAGGCCAGGCCAGGCCAGGCCAGGCCAGGCCAGGCCAGGCCAGGCCAGGCCAGGCCAGGCCAGGCCAGGCCAGGCCAGGCCAGGCCAGGCCAGGCCAGGCCAGGCCAGGCCAGGCCAGGCCAGGCCAGGCCAGGCCAGGCCAGGCCAGGCCAGGCCAGGCCAGGCCAGGCCAGGCCAGGCCAGGCCAGGCCAGGCCAGGCCAGGCCAGGCCAGGCCAGGCCAGGCCAGGCCAGGCCAGGCCAGGCCAGGCCAGGCCAGGCCAGGCCAGGCCAGGCCAGGCCAGGCCAGGCCAGGCCAGGCCAGGCCAGGCCAGGCCAGGCCAGGCCAGGCCAGGCCAGGCCAGGCCAGGCCAGGCCAGGCCAGGCCAGGCCAGGCCAGGCCAGGCCAGGCCAGGCCAGGCCAGGCCAGGCCAGGGCCAGGCCAGGCCAGGCCAGGCCAGGCCAGGCCAGGCCAGGCCAGGCCAGGCCAGGCCAGGCCAGGCCAGGCCAGGCCAGGCCAGGCCAGGCCAGGCCAGGCCAGGCCAGGCCAGGCCAGGCCAGGCCAGGCCAGGCCAGGCCAGGCCAGGCCAGGCCAGGCCAGGCCAGGCCAGGCCAGGCCAGGCCAGGCCAGGCCAGGCCAGGCCAGGCCAGGCCAGGCCAGGCCAGGCCAGGCCAGGCCAGGCCAGGCCAGGCCAGGCCAGGCCAGGCCAGGCCAGGCAGGCCAGGCCAGGCCAGGCCAGGCCAGGCCAGGCCAGGCCAGGCCAGGCCAGGCCAGGCCAGGCCAGGCCAGGCCAGGCCAGGCCAGGCCAGGCCAGGCCAGGCCAGGCCAGGCCAGGCCAGGCCAGGCCAGGCCAGGCCAGGCCAGGCCAGGCCAGGCCAGGCCAGGCCAGGCTCAGGCCAGGCCAGGCCAGGCCAGGCCAGGCCAGGCCAGGCCAGGCCAGGCCAGGCCAGGCCAGGCCAGGCCAGGCCAGGCCAGGCCAGGCCAGGCCAGGCCAGGCCAGGCCAGGCCAGGCCAGGCCAGGCCAGGCCAGGCCAGGCCAGGCCAGGCCAGGCCAGGCCAGGCCAGGCCAGGCCAGGCCAGGCCAGGCCAGGCCAGGCCAGGCTAGGCCAGGCCAGGCCAGGCCAGGCCAGGCCAGGCTAGGCCAGGCCAGGCCAGGCCAGGCTAGGCCAGGCCAGGCCAGGCTAGGCTAGGCCAGGCCAGGCCAGGCTAGGCCAGGCCAGGCCAGGCCAGGCCAGGCTGTGCTGTGCTGTGCCAGGCCAGGCTGTGCTGTGCCAGGCCAGGCCAGGCCAGGCCAGGCTGTGCTGTGCTGTGCTGTGCCAGGCCAGGCCAGGCTGTGCTGTGCCAGGCTGTGCCAGGCCAGGCCAGGCCAGGCCAGGCCAGGCTGTGCCAGGCCAGTGCTGTGCTGTGCCAGGCCAGGCCAGGCCAGGCCAGGCCAGGCCAGGCCAGGCCAGGCCAGGCCAGGCCAGGCCAGGCTGTGCCAGGCCAGGCCAGGCCAGGCCAGGCCAGGCCAGGCCAGGCCAGGCCAGGCCAGGCCAGGCCAGGCCAGGCCAGGCCAGGCCAGGCCAGGCCAGGCCAGGCCAGGCCAGGCCAGGCCAGGCCAGGCCAGGCCAGGCCAGGCCAGGCCAGGCCAGGCCAGGCCAGGCCAGGCCAGGCCAGGCCAGGCCAGGCCAGGCCAGGCCAGGCCAGGCCAGGCCAGGCCAGGCCAGGCCAGGCCAGGCCAGGCCAGGCCAGGCCAGGCCAGGCCAGGCCAGGCCAGGCCAGGCCAGGCCAGGCCAGGCCAGGCCAGGCCAGGCCAGGCCAGGCCAGGCCAGGCCAGGCCAGGCCAGGCCAGGCCAGGCCAGGCAGGCTAGGCCAGGCCAGGCCAGGCTAGGCCAGGCCAGGCTAGGCCAGGCTAGGCCAGGCTAGGCCAGGCCAGGCTCAGGCCAGGCCAGGCTAGGCAGCAGGCTAGGCCAGGCTAGGCTAGGCTGTGCTGTGGGCTCAGGCCAGGCTGTGCCAGTGCCAGTGCCTGTGCCAGGCCAGTGCCAGGCCAGGCTGTGCTGTGCTGTGCCAGGCCAGCTGTGCTGTGCCAGGCTGTGCTGTGCTGTGCTGTGCTGTGCCAGTGCTGTGCCAGGCTGTGCTGTGCTGTGCTGTGCCAGGCCAGGCCAGGCCAGTGCTGTGCCAGGCCAGGCCAGGCCAGGCCAGGCCAGGCCAGGCCAGGCCAGGCCAGGCCAGGCCAGGCCAGGCCAGGCCAGGCCAGGCCAGGCCAGGCCAGGCCAGGCCAGGCCAGGCCAGGCCAGGCCAGGCCAGGCCAGGCCAGGCCAGGCCAGGCCAGGCCAGGCCAGGCCAGGCCAGGCCAGGCCAGGCCAGGCCAGCCAGGCCAGGCCAGGCCAGGCCAGGCCAGGCCAGGCCAGGCCAGGCCAGGCCAGGCCAGGCCAGGCCAGGCCAGGCCAGGCCAGGCAGTGCCAGGCCAGGCCAGGCCAGGCCAGGCCAGGCCAGGCCAGGCCAGGCCAGGCCAGGCCAGGCCAGGCCAGGCCAGGCCAGGCCAGGCCAGGCCAGGCCAGGCCAGGCCAGGCCAGGCCAGGCCAGGCCAGGCCAGGCTCAGGCCAGGGCTAGGCTAGGCCAGGCTAGGGCTAGGCCAGGCTAGGCCAGGCTAGGCCAGGCTAGGCTAGGCTAGGCTAGGCCAGGCTAGGCCAGGCCAGGCTAGGCTAGGCCAGGCTAGGCTAGGCTAGGCTAGGCCAGGCTAGGCTAGGCTAGGCTAGGCCAGGCCAGGCTTAGGCTGGCTAGGCTAGGCAGGCTAGGCTAGGCCAGGCTAGGCTAGGCTGGCAGGCCAGGCTGTGCTGTGCCAGGCTGTGCTGTGCTGTGCTGTGCTGTGCTGTGCTGTGCTGTGCTGTGCTGTGCTGTGCTGTGCTGTGCTGTGCCAGGCTGTGCTGTGCTGTGCTGTGCTGTGCTGTGCCAGGCTGTGCTGTGCTGTGCCAGGCCAGGCCAGGCTGTGCTGTGCTGTGCTGTGCTGTGCTGTGCTGTGCCAGGCCAGGCTGTGCCAGGCCAGGCCAGGCCAGGCTGTGCCAGGCCAGGCTGTGCCAGGCCAGGCCAGGCCAGGCCAGTGCTGTGCTGTGCCAGGCCAGGCCAGGCCAGGCCAGGCCAGGCCAGGCTGTGCCAGGCCAGGCCAGGCTGTGCTGTGCTGTGCCAGGCCAGGCCAGGCCAGGCCAGGCCAGGCCAGGCCAGGCTGTGCTGTGCCAGGCCAGGCCAGGCCAGGCCAGGCCAGGCCAGGCCAGGCCAGGCCAGGCCAGGCCAGCCAGGCCAGGCCAGGCCAGGCCAGGCCAGGCCAGGCCAGGCCAGGCCAGGCCAGGCCAGGCCAGGCCAGGCCAGGCCAGGCCAGGCCAGGCCAGGCCAGGCCAGGCCAGGCCAGGCCAGGCCAGGCCAGGCCAGGCCAGGCCAGGCCAGGCCAGGCCAGGCCAGGCCAGGCCAGCCAGGCCAGGCCAGGCCAGGCCAGGCCAGGCCAGGCCAGGCCAGGCCAGGCCAGGCCAGGCCAGGCCAGGCCAGGGCCAGGCTAGGCTAG
>NC_080716.1:34824929-34928531 GCF_019097595.1 Hemibagrus wyckioides | reverse complement strand
TCATTTCAGCACTTTTCAACACTCTACACAGTTCTGGAGCACATTATTCTCACACCAGTCTCTTCCCTACACAAATCTTTTCTGATTGGCTCTTAACAGATCCATCATAACAGGAAACTTCCTATTGGACGATCAAATAAAAACTTACAGCAATTACATTTCACATGACTGAACACATTCATACTCAATATTAAAATGTCTTTGACTCCTTCTAGTGGTAACTGCTGTATGGTTTTAATCCTGACTAGTAAGGGGTGGATTCTTCAATACATCCAACCAATGATTTGCTCCTTCACATCCTGCACGATAATGCAGTCTTTAAAAAGCAGGAACAATCTGCTGAAGCAGTCATGTGTTTTACACAGTCGAGACTTAAGAGAATAAAATAATGAGTCAGTACATGGAAGTGAAGGAGAATGATTGGATCATGGATGAAACATCACTACATGTGAGAGTTTCCTTAAATCCCTGTAATATACTCAATTTCAGAGTGAAACCCCAGAACTGCAGAACTTTTATTTTGAAAGATGTCCGGAAGTACTAGTTACAGGCTTATTCCTGCTTGTACTGTTTGTGGTTTCTCTGTTTGGAAGGTGTATATTATTCTCTTTTTTATTATATATTAAGATATTGTGGTTCACTTTTGGACTATTTGTACATCACAGACACTGTAAATAAACATCCTTACTCTGATATTTTATTACAGCTGAGTCATCATTCTTGTACAGAGAGTCTTCACCAACATAACATATCTGTCACTCCTCTACAAAGGTGTAGCAAAGGGCTGTGTCAAAGTCTGGTCTTAAGTATACTGCTGGACAGGTTCAGGAAATCCAGGTTAATCATCCTGGAGAAGTCTGTAATTTGTTCTCCTGCTATCACTGTGTGCACCACTGCTGCCCTCTGCTGGCTGCTGTCGGTGTAGCATGGTCTCAGAGTAACAAACAGGATTTAATGTTAATTAATACAGTAAAATATACAAGAAACTATTTTCATGTTACAGTTTTCCCATTGAAGAAGTGTGTGATGTTCTTCACTGCAGACATCTAGCAACAATTCACCCCAATTCTGTAGACCGTGTTAGTGCTCATATACAACACTGATTTAGGTCTAAGCTTGATTTACAAACCTCTAACCCTGACTGTCTTACTCCCTCTGCCAGGACTGGGAAGAAATGCACTTATGATGATGTTGTCTAGCAGAGTTTTACACTGAAACCAGCTGGGGAAGAATAGGCTGTTTCGGGGGAGGAAGGAAAAAAGAGAAGAAATGAGAGGAAAGAGAAGAAAAGAAAGAAAGGAAGAAAGCAAAGGAGAAGTGCTTGTTTCCAGACAAACAATTGCTCTTATTTTTAACACGGAATAATAAGCAGCCAAACGGTGCACATTTAACGTACAGGCAGTGCACATCAGTGCTGGATTTTACAAGACAAGACATGGACTAATACAAGACACGATAAGTAAAAGAGAACTAGATGACCAAGCAATTAACTTTGGAAATGAACTCATTTCATTAATCTTGGATGATTTTGCTAATATTCTGTTTCATTTAGATGTTCAGTCATAACAAGGTAAACTACTGGATTAGGGGTTTCTATTCCTTTTCCTTGTAAGATGCTGGACTTTACAACCTATAGTTAAATGCAGTGTATCTGAAACAGACACACTTTAAGCAGAAACACATTTCAGAATGCACAAAACATGGAACTTTGAAGCAGACAGACCACAACAGCAGAAGATCACTCCTGTCAAACAGGAATTCAAGCCCAGAGTGGACACAGGTTTACCCAAACTGACCATTTGCATCTTGATTTTTTCTGCATGATGCAGGTGGTAGGCTTAGAAATTGAATGAATCAACAAATTAAATGCATGCAACGTGCAGATATTTTCAGCTTCACACTTCCTCCCCTTCTTCACTGCTGAACACACAGCACTGAATTTAAAAAAAAAAAAAAGCTAAACCACAACTGCCAACTTGTCTCCGTTCTCACGCCTCTAAAACTGTCTCTGTTGTCACGCCTCTAAAACTGTCACTGCCCTGTGTGTGTCAGTGTACAAGGCTAATGAGAAGTGTGTATTTCTGCATAATTCATGAGGAAGATTTGGCCCAAATAAATAAATAATACTAAACAGTAGTTTGGTGTTAGTGAGTATTAGAATGAACTTATTGCGCTGAGTTGCTTCAGAGTAGTCCGAGTTTTTAAAACCTTTCTGTATACAGGAAACACCACCAGAAGATGACAATCAAACGCAGATTCCACTAAAACAGACCTGTGTTTTAAACTCGCTCTACTTGTACTCTTACCTGTTGATCAATCATAGTTACTGAGAGTAGATACACATCAAACTAAACCCTTCTCATAACAGATATGGAGACACTGATCCCCCTGAGCAGTCATGCTGAAGTACACACAATGTCCTAATCACACAATAAGATCATCACTCAGGACATTCAGACTGCAGATGAACAACTTTATACCCCACCACTCACTCTAATGAAGACACAAAGAGAACATTTACTCACAGAGCATCACAGAGAGTGGACTGAGCTCCATCCTGTCCCTCTAATGACTGACTGACTGACAGAGCAGAGGTGTGAGTTAAAGTCTTAATACTATTTTAGTACATGCTGACTCTGTATCTGTTCTTCCTTCCTCTTTCCAGGAAATCTAAATATGCAAACATACAAATGAGGAAACTGACAGTAGAGGAGATTCACTGATCTCATCATTAAGATAAAAAAAAATTCTCTTAGACATCTGCATTAGAGACAAAGAGCTGTGTGTTTTCTCCGCATGCTAAGCAGAAAAACATACAAAATTTAAAGGTAAAACCATGTGTTAGGAAACCCAAGTGAATTTGATGTGATCAGGAGAAAATCTGAGCTCAGGAATGAACCAGGGACACTGGAACTGTGAGACAGCACTGTGACACTCTTATAAAGTCAGTCTTAATCAGTCAGAGCTTTAGTGTTAATGTAATCCCATGGTCATGCTTTCCTGCTCTCTTACTGGTCACTACCATTATTGTGGTTATTATTCTGCTAAAAGCATTTAAGCACAAATGTACATTTAATGCAGACTTTTCTCAGGCAGCGATTTATTTGAACAATTTAGTACGATTTATCACAATAAAATATACATCTCCTAAGCCTAGTGACTAATGTTACTAGGTCAAATCTGTGGCTGCTTTATTAACGCTTAAATTATAATTACTCTCTATTGAGTTTTTTTCTTCATTCTGAAAATGTTTGAGCTGTATGATCATTTATGATTCATTAGCAATTCTACAGAAAACCCAAGTGTAACTAATTTCAGTTAAAATATTGTCCTGATGCAGAGAGGACAAGACTGTGATGAATATGGATGAGTACACATGTACATTTGTGATCCTTATCTAATGATAAAAGGTGGAGAGGGTGTAAAGCGGTTCTAAACGAGCTGCTAGATTTATGTTATTGACTTTCAATTGTTCTTTATGCAGTAAATCACTAAACAGTAGATTAAAGCACCAATCAAGTGGTAAAGCATCAAACCAAAAAGTTGAGAGGTTATGTCATTATTAATGTTGCCTTGTCCCACTAAAATCTATGCTTATGAGAGCAATGGCCTTAGAGGAGCTCTGAAGAATTTCCCTGTGAACTGCAACAACAACCACAAGTTAAAAAGAAATGTGGGCGTGTCTTCAAACATATGTTGATAGAATTGTAACACCCTCAGTCACACCTCCCCCTCTTCACCATCAGAGGGAAGCCTCACCCAAATACTGACACTTCCAGGTCACTCAGTTCACTTCCTGGTTATAAGTCATTTAAGCCATGCATATGCTAAGTGTGAAGTTCTCCTGTGTTATCAAGCCTTGTTTCATTGTTCTTGTTTGCTTTCCATGGTTATGACCTAGTTTTTCTGTTTCCTGGTTTTGTGCTTTTTGGATTTCTGTATTGGATTTCTGTCTGCTACGTTAATTGCTGTTTTCTGCTCATTTGAACCCTGCCTGTTTCTGCTTTCTGCCTCTGCCTCCCATATTGGATTATTTGCTAATGTTCTCCATTAAAATCTACACATGGAGTCTTCGATTGCTTTCTCAGTGTGTGTTACAAGAATAATGTTCTTCCAGCTCATGTACATCGATTTACTTTCAGAGATTTTGTGAATGCATAATATCTCTATTCCACTTCCAATGCTTTATTAAAATAGGTATTGTGCATGCATGAAACTTTAATACAAACATTATTTAAGCTACAAACAAAGTCATATCAGGACATTTATGAACACAGTGAGATGAGTTACAAAGCATCAGGTCATATATATAAAATATATAAAGAGAAAATTTGCAAAAGCAACATGAAATTTAAAAAGACAAAAAAAGGAAATAATTCATATTTCAATAACTCAGCTAACTTTACTTTCATCTTAACAACTTCATCAGTGAAGTTTTGTACAACTTACTTTCTGTTAGAAAACAGTGACGGCCTTACAGACTTCACTCACGTTTCCAAAAACCAACCAAAAGCACTGAAGTGTAAGTATATGAGAAAAATAAAAATAAACATTATTGTTAAAATATGTAAATGAGCCACAAACATAAATTAATGTACTTTCAGTGGAATTAGTATATGAGTAACAGAAAAATCTGTATTTTAGACTCTCGTTTCTGACCTTATTTTTCTTGTACTTGTATAGCATGTATCCAGGTGAAAGTGCATTAATACAATTATATTTACTATGAATTATATATTTTTAAATGTTTTAAAATATGCCACATGTATATATACAGAATGAGTATAAAAAGAGTAAAAAATTGCATATAGGCTGTACTGCTGTGTACAGGAAGGGGATGAGTAGACTCTACTGCTGTGTACAGGAAGGGGATGAGTAGACTCTACTGCTGTGTACAGGAAGGGGATGAGTAGACTCTACTGCTGTGTACAGGAAGGGGATGAGTAGACTCTACTGCTGTGTACAGGAAGGGGATGAGTACTTTCTGAGGAAGATCAGATGCTTTAATGTTTGCAGTAAGATGTTGGAGATCTTCTACCAGTCTGATGTTGTGAGTGCTGTCTTCTTTGCAGCATTATGCTGGGGAGGCAGCATTAGAGCCGGAGAAGCAAGGAAGCTGAACACACTGATAAAGAAGACTGGCTCTGTACTGGGATGCTCCCTTAACTGTTTTGATTTGATCGTGGAAAAGAAGACACTAAACAAACTAATGTCCATCCTGGACAATGCATCACATCCCCTCCATGACTTATTGGTCAAACAGCTGCAGCAAGGACCGGTACAGGAGAATAGTTCATCACTGTACCAGGATGTTATTGTGTCTGTTCCTTAAATAAGTGCATTGGGCTTCTGTTAGTGGGATTCTGTTTACTGCACTGCTGCTAATCACTATATAATTACACTGATGCAGATTATTGTGGATGATCATATCTACTTTGCTGCATATCTCTTGTTAATAGTTGCACTGGTATACACTGTTATATTTATTCTATTTTTATTAATATTTATAATATTACAGATTACATTGTTATATTACTCTTGATAATTTCTTACTGCATATGCTATTCTTTTGCTGCTGCTGTAATGTGTGAATCTATCTATCTATCTATCTATCTATCTATCTATCTATCTATCTATCTATCTATCTATCTATCTATCTATCTATCTATCTATCTGTCTGTCTGTCTGTCTGTCTGTCTGTCTGTCTGTCTGTCTGTCTGTCTGTCTATCTATCTATCTATAACTGACACATTTTTCATCATTTTTCCAAAGACTTTCCTTCTATCTGTTTGATAACTGTAGCTTCAACAGAACAGACACATGGCTCACTGCAAAAAGAAAAGAAAAAGATTATAATAAACAAGTTCATAAATATTTTTTCTGACATTGGTGTCACTATTAATGTCAGTATTTTGCATGTCCATAGTTAACTCTGTCATAACTGTTCAAGTAGACTGAAGTGATGGAAAATTATCTAGACAGCTTCCAAACAAACATGGATGAACTCTTACAGATTCTGTGAGCTGGGTTTTGTGTACATGGATACTGTAACTGCTAGAGAACAAAATCTACTTAAGGCACCATTTTAAAATCTTTCTTACTTCATGGTGTTTGGTTTGTTTTATTAATGCAGTATATGTCATGACACTTACCTCCATGTTGTCCTTCTTTACTGAGTTGATGGAATCACCAGTCACACTGGCCTTTCCAAGTAGAAATCAGATATCATGAATTAATCTCCTGAACTTCAGTTCAATTTAAATTATTACACAGAAAATGATCTAGATATGAAATCATACATAACTAAAATACATTAATTTAACATTTATGGAAGGAGTCTCCAGTGTTAGCACTGTGACATTTTCTGACATGGGAAAATTTTCATGACAGAGGACTTTATGCTCGGTAACAGGAGAGATAACAGATTTTGTATTATTCACTTTAAGAGAAAAAAGTCTGGTGAGGGAATGACTGTTTATACTGTATGTGCTGTAACACAAATGATAACAGGATCTAAATTTCCATAACTCATCAACATATACATCAGTCATTATCAGTCCCTTGCCAAAACTACACTGACCCCTAGCTGCTTTTTAGATCTTTAAATTCTGGCATTTTTTTTGCTTCATTTATTATTCAGCATGTGGCATATTAACAGTGTGTGATAAGTTTTTAATGATTAGTGCTAGAATACATCACTGACTTTTTAATAGGGTCTGTGATAGAACTGACTCCTCTGATCTAAATTGTAGCTTATCAGATACTTGGATGCAGATTGTTAATATAACAAATGATTAAATGTGCTGAAGACTGCAAGTGTTATTTGCTTATTTTGTTCTTAAATAAAGCCATGAAATGTCCCAGCATTAAAAACACTATACCATTGTTCCTGTTTTTTGCCTTCTTTTTGTTTGAGACCTGTTTTAGTCTCTACAAGACACTTCTGTACTTTACTGTATAGAGTTAATCTATAGTTAAATCTCCTAATGTAAGAGGAAATGTCTGGAATGAAATAAAGCTACCTGTTCCACTCATGCACATCTCATTGGCATAGATAGTCACATCATCCATATTGGCATAGATAGCACTTTCTACAGAAAACAGAACAAGGCCTCAGAAAAATACAAAAAAAAACTCAAAAAAGATCTTCGAAGAACAAATGTAGATATAAACAGTCATTGAGACAGTGTCTGACCAGCCTGAAGTGGTGTGTGTCCTGACTGAGAGTCTTCAGCTCCTGACCGGATCTGATTCTGATCTGATGTCTGATTGGTTTTCTGCTGCTTTTCTACAGAGAGAGAGATTCTACATCTGAACATTGTGTAAATAGTGACCAAAACATTTTATATTTCTATTTTACACAGGCCTGATTACAGCATAATAAACAGAGTGTGTACAAAAGGTCACTTGTACAATAGAAATAAAAAAACAAATATTAATTATGAATGTAATAACAATATGTATAACATTATATATAGTCTTTGGATTCAAATAGTATTCAAAAGTATTCTTTATTTTATTAGAAATTTATATTTTCATTACACTGAATTTGCTCTTAACTTGCATTAGCACTTCTGTCATATTATTCTGCTTTTTCTTAAGATAGAATTTTGCTCTAAATATGACTGTATAGCATGTTATGGGTTTATAATAATATTGATGTGTAATATGACTAGATAGTATTTGTTACATTACAGTTAATATTTCTATATTTAGTATGTGTAAATACTTTTAATTTACTTCAGAGTCTACACTGTATTTAAACTGTTTCTTGCACTGTAATCAGGATGATATCTCACAGAATAATATTGACTTTATTCCTTTATAATAATGAAATATTCCAAATAAGATCTTTTCATCAACACTTTTAGTTATGAATTCATTCAAATAAACTTTAGTTATTGTCCATAATTATGTGATACATCAAAATGTGCTTTAATCCTTTAGAAATTCTGGTTATACTCTACATAACATAGCTAAATCAGTTATGAGACCTTTTTTTCTTTTGCAGAACCACAGCAGGATCATTAAGATCAGAATAGCGATGAACAAAAATCCCAAACCCACAACCAGTCCTACTGTTAAACCACTGGAACCTGAAACTGAAACAGAGGAGAGAAAAGGCAGCAATTAAACACAGAAACTCTGATATTAAAAAGTGAATTCAAATAAAAATAAATCAATAAAGTTTTTTCACATCTGACTGAGATCCAGCTTTTGGGTGACTCTCCTCTCTCTGGGTGTTTACAGTGGTAGAAACCTTCATCTGACTTTGAGACAGTTTGGATGATCATCTCTTCTGTACTCTGGTTCTGGAGAACTGATCCATCTTTATAGAAATCAGCTCGGAGGTTTGAGGGATTTGGGTTGCGATATAAACAGCGTAGAGTCAGAGGATGTCCCTCAGTCACAGGATGGACAGGACTCTCCAGGATCACATCACCATCTAGAACACAGAAAATCACAAACAAGGAAATCCACACACTATGATGTGTCTGTAGATAATAAATAAAAGTTCTCTAATTTATCTGTATATAACGTAAAACTCTCTAAACCTGTGGAGTCTGCAGATATTTAATTCAAGTCTGCAGAAAACTGCCTACACTAGCTCATGAGAAAACATTCAACTGAATTATGGATTCATCAGTACAGATATATACTAATATAGAATATTGATTTGATTTCATGCTCATCTACTGATCCTAGTAAAACTAGTATCTACTACTAACACACATGTATTCATACTCAGAACATTTTTCTTTTCCTTTAACATTAAACACACTACATGAAGACTCACCATGCACTGTGATGTTGACAGGATTACTGTTTTCTCCAGATTCAGACTCACACCAGTAAACTCCAGTGTAGGATGTGGAGAGGAAGCTGATGTTACATGTAGATCCTGTAACTGATCCCCAGTGTGAACAATCTAACACTCTCTCACTGTGTGTGTATCGTCTCACTGTCCATCCAGTAGAGTTACTCTGGTCCTCACAGCTCAGTGAGAGAGAGTCATTAGTAAAGTGTTGAATTCTGCTGGGATTGATGATCAGAGAGACTGGAGGAGATTCACCTTAAACACAAAAAAGAGCCATGTAATACAAGACGAAAGAGGAAACATGCAATATAATGAGGCAAAACACGAAGAACTTAATTTCTTTTATTTTCCTATTTATTACCAAAAATATTTAACCAGTGACAAGGAGTGGAGAAATCACAAAATACAGGAGAACACAAGGAAAATCATGACAATAATCCTCTACTAGCACTTAGGACTCTTTAACTGCCTTATACATATGAATAAACAAATGTTGCATTAATCTGATCTTACATTCACACTTTTCTATTCTACACTTCAACACAACAGTTAATTTTCCTCACCAGTGATCCATAGTGGCTGTGGATTGCTGTACTGTGAGTGAAGGGCTGGTTCTCCTCTCTCTCCTCTGCACATATAAACTCCTGTGTGATTAAGAGCAGCAGGACTGAGAGTGTAGTTGCCTCCAGATCCTCTGCTGCTGTCTGAGAGGAGCTCCACATACACGCTATAGCCACCATTATTATTTATTCCAGTTAAGCCGTCTCTGTAGGGAACAACTGTGTACCAGCTGAATGTCCAGTCTGTAGAGGAGTCTGTAACCTCACAGCTTAGAGTCACTGAGTCTCCTTCAGTCAGCCAGCTCTGTGGAGATACATTCAGTACTGCCCGTGGTCTTTCTGATATGCAGGAAAAACAAAATATTTCTTTTCTAGAGTTATTTAATACACAGTAAGAAGCTTTCCATGAATGTCTAACTGCATATTTTCAAGTGTTTCCAGAAATCCTCACACACTCACCTGATACAGTCAGTGTAACTAGAATCTGTCAGCAGTCACGATATCTTACAGAAACACTTTACAATTTTACACAGACCTGTATCACTACAAAAGACCAACTAAGAACTGAGTAATAATTATCAATACTAATTATGCTGAGTTACTGTACTTTCTATCCATTTAAAGTTACATTTATTGTTGAGGAATGTCTGCAAAATCAGTTCTTGTTCTCACTTACATTATAGCAGCTATAAACAGTCATATCATCAACAACCTATTTTTCTCACTCCTTTAATGCATCAATATATTCGTTGTTTGTTTTTGTTTATAAAATAAAATGTTTTTAAAATGCTGCAGTGGATGTAAATATATATTATATAATAAATATATATTATAAAGCAATATTTTCAATTATGACAATATCATTAAGCAATATGTAAAAGCATTACACCTCTAACAATCATGTAATCAACATAGAGGAAAAAGTCATGACATACCTCTCACTGTAATATTGACAGGATCACTGAACTCTGTGAAGTAGTAGTAGTTGTTGTTTATCCTGTTTGCCCGACACCGGTACTCTGTTTCTCCTGCATTATCGACTGTCACTTTAAGTGTGTTCTCTTGTTCACTGTTCAGATTCTGTAACAGCTGATTATTTCTGTACCAGTGAAACTCCCATCCAGTCTCCTGCTGCAGCTCACAGCTCAGAGTGACGGTGTCTCCAGTGTAGACGGAGCTCTGAGGATTCACTCTCACAGTCGCTTTGGGTTTTGCTGTTGATCCCAAATGAAAAATTATTTGTACAGAAAATAAACAACTATCAAAAAAATTTGTACAAATTTCCAAGAGTTTCCAGCTGAAAAGAAAAATTATAATTATAATCACAGCATAGGGCAGGTTTTTTGAATTACAGTGAAGTTGTATTTAACCCTTAACACTTTATAACAATTTGTGAAAATATTTTCTTACATGTCTCACGCATTCACTTCTGGTTTTGGAGGAACTCTATATTGTGTATTTTTTCTTCTTTTAACATAGTTTAAGTAATAAAACACTCTGTCTAACACTGTTATAGACTTCCTGTTTCCCGATTATTTTTAACAGCATGTGCCAATGATTACAGTTTAATTATTTATTGAATGACACAGTGTAATTTTCATACATTTATATTTACAGTTACTGTTGTGAAATGCCTGCAAAACAAGTTAGTTCCTGTTTTTGTCACATTATGGGGCTGGAGGCAGGTACAAGTGTAAAAGTTCATTTATTTACAGAGAAAAAATAAACTATAAAAATGTGACAGAAACAAAGCAAAAACAAACACTAGATCAGGGATGTGGAAGAATAAACACACATGGATAATATCAGTAATTTCTCTCCCCATAACACCCAGTTATGGAATTGTAGATATGCATTAAATAAGAACAAATATTTATTTTACCAAAGTAAATGCACTTTTTAGATAAAACTGGAAATATCTTATGAATATATCCCACAATCTAGTTTTCAAATGCCATACAATTTACGTCATAGTAATGTTCCTCATCTTCCAGAGCTTTTGGTGAATGAACCTGATCTCACTAGCCCAAATTTTCACAATACCATAATTATGAAGGCCTATGTCAAAGAGCTATATACTTTTTGAAACAACGGATGATTTATTATGATGTAGATTTGCCTGTACACTTTGAGAAGATTCACATTACTGGTTATTTCATAAATTTAGAAATCTCTGTGCTTTTGCAAAAAAATAAAAAATAAAAAATTGATTGTTGGCATTATTGTAAAAGATGACATAGCAATCAGTGTAATTGTTATTCTTTGAAGGTTTTTGTGGTTGTATTTTTTACACAAGAACATTTATTTTCTTCTTTTTGTAATAACACATAACAATAGTAATAATAGTAATAATATGTGTGGTTGAGAGTAGAAACTAGTTATAGAGTATATGAATTCAGTAGTTAATAATGTTAACATTGGTTAATACTAATAATAATCTTCTTCTTCTTTCGGCTTTTCCTTTCAGGGGTGGCCACAGTGAATCATCTCTCTCTACCTATTCCTATATTCTCCATCCTCAACACTTGCAGCCACTAGCATCATATCCTCATTTATTACATCCATATACCTCCTCTTTGGCCTTCCTCTTTGCCTCCTGCCTGGAAGCTCCATGTCCAACATTCCCCTACCAATATACTCACTCTCCCTCCTCTGGACATGTCCAAACCATCTTAATCTGGCCTCCCTAACTTTGTCCCTCAAACATCCAGCATGAGCTGTCCCTCTGATGTACTCGTTCCTAATCCTGTCCAACCGTGTCACTCCCAAAGAGAACCTCAACATCTTCAGCTCTACTTCCTCCAGATCTGACTCCTGTCTCTTCCTCAGTGACACTGTCTCTAAACCATACAAAAGACCAGTCTCACCACTGTCTTGTACATCTTCCCCTTGATTCTTGCTGATATTTTTCTATCACACAGAACTCCCAACACCTTTCTCCACCCATTCCAAAATGGACAAATTTTCAAATGTTAACTGAAATGAACAACTTTAATTTTTGGTTTGTGTAATATTTTATATTTTCAATTACAGTAAATTCATGTTTAACACTTAAAACTGTTCTCACTTACATTACAGCAGATCTCAAATGAGAAATACTTTTAAACATATGTTTTTCAAGATTATTGTAAACAAACTGGAATAGCAAGGAATTACAATAATTAAGTAATATTTTTTCTAAACAAAACTATGATGAAAAGACAAAAAGTCATGACATACCTCTCACTGTAATCTTGACAGGATCACTGAGCTCTGTGTCATAGCTGTTGTGGTAATTTCTCCTGTTTGCCCAACACTTGTACTCTGTTTCTCCTACATTATCAACGGTCACTTTAAGTGTTTTCCTGTATTCACTGTTTAGATTCTCCAACTGTGTGTTATTTTTGTACCATTGAAACTTCCATCCAGTCTCCTGCTGCAGCTCACAGCTCAGAGTGACGGTGTCTCCAGTGTAGACGGAGCTCTGAGGATTCACTCTCACAGTCAGTTTGGGTTTTGCTGTTGGTATAAAATGATGAAGGAGTCAGAGCTGCTTTTCACTTTACAACAGATGTGTAAGGAACTACTGGGACAATTCACTGCCAGACCACCAGAGGGGATGCTAGCAGGTGGTTTGCTATTCCTTGTTGTATGCCTTGGATCTTTTTTTTGTTTAAAATCCCTGGCGCTCTTTGTGCAGAGCCCCGCCCCACCTCAGCTACTTAGACCACATCTCTGTAATGTTAATTCCAGCATACACATCGCTCATCAGATGCTCTAAACCAGTTCTGAAACAGGTGAAAACCTGGCCAGCAGGAGACACCTCTGCTCTTCCGGACTGTTTTGAGTGCTCTGACTAGCATATGTTTGGGGAGGCTGCAAACAATGGTGAGTCTATCAACTTGAAGGAGTACATGGCATCAGTGACCAGCTACATTGGCAAGTGCAGTAATGATATGACCAGCTCCAAGACCATCACCACACGCTCTAACCAGAAGCTGTAAATGACCACAAAGGTGTGTGCGCTACTGAACTCTAGAGACTCCGCCTTCAGAGCAGGGGAAAAGATGGCATTAAAAACAGCCTGGGCCAAACTGCCCCAAGCCATCAGAGAGTTGAAGTGCGCACACACCCAGAGAATCCATGGCCACTTCCAGGCACATGTGGCAGGGCACGCAGGCGATGACGAACTACATGACAGTGACGCCTCCCTCCCAGGAGCGCTGAATGACTTCTATGCTGGGTTTGAGGTACACAACAATGTAGCCATGAGGAAGACCATCCCTCCTCCCAATGACCAGGTGCTCCGCCTATCCACGGATGATGGGAGAACTCTATGCAGAGTTAAACCATGGAAGTCTGCAAGACCAGACAACATTTCTGGTAGAGTGCCTATGTGCCTCAGGACAACAATCATCATCCCCGTGCTGAAGAAGAAGAATGAAATGCTTTGAGAGGCTCATCATGAGGCACATTAAGACCTAGCTACTACCCTCACTGGACCCCATGCAGTTTGCATATAGCCCGAACTGCTCCACGGACAATACTATCACCACAACCCTCCATCTGCCAATGAGACACAATAAGAACAATAAGAATAAGAACACATACGTACAAATGATGTTCATAGATTTTAGTTCAGCATTCAGTACAATCATCCCTCAGCACCTAATTGGGAAGCTGAGCCTGCTGGGCCTGAACACTTCCCTCTGTAACTTGATCCTGGACTTTCTGACTGGGAGACCTCAGTCAGTCGAGATTGGGAACAGCATCTCCAGCACCACCACACTGAGCAGTGGGGCCCCTTCACTCTGCTCACTCTGCTCTGTTCACTCTGCTTACTCAAGACTGTGCAGCAATGCACAGCTCCAACCACATCATCAACTATACTGATGACATAGCCGTAGTGGGTCTCATCAGCAAAAATGAAAAGTCAGCATACAGAGAGGAGGTGCAACAACTAACAGCCTGGTGTAAAACCAACAACCTGTCTCTGAACATTGACAAAACACTATTTAGTTGCTGCTGTTGCTATTTTTGCACATTTCAAAATGTCACCAACCGCTGCTATACGTATATGTTTACAAGCATATATGCTTATAAGAACACACTTCTTTACAGTTCTTCTTCTATTTTGCACATTTTGTATCCTGTTTTGTGTTGTTTGTCTTGCACTGTTTGCACCAGGTTTTACACAGGTGTTGCACTTTATGTACTATAGCTAGGACAACTACATCTACTCTGTCTTTAGTGTAGTGTTATTGTTTTGTTTTGTAAATATATGTTATGTTGTTTTATGTTCAAATTCAAAATTCAAATTCAAATTTTATCTGTCACATTTGTCACATACATAATCGTACACATTATGATATGCAGTGAAATGGTTACATGACTATTTGCTTTGACCTTTGAAAAGGAAAAGGAATAAGCACTAAAAATGTAAAATATAAAATACGTAATATAAAATATAAAAAAACTACAATTATAAAATATAGAAAACTACAATTCACAGTAGGTAAATAAAACTAGAATATAATATAAATAAAATAAAAATATAAATATAAATAAAGTAAGGTAGGGTATCTGTGTATACAGAATATGTATATAAAATATAGAATATATATAAGAAATGTAAGATATGTAAAATGTAAACTGTATTACACTGTATTATACAGAACTATATAAAAATGTAAAATGTAAACAACTGTATTATACAGAACTATATAAAAATGTAAAATGTAAACAACTGTATTATACAGAACTATATAAAGTGAATGTGTGCGATAATGTGCAAGGTGCAGACAGCAGCAGTACTGGATGGTCATTTAGTGAAATAAGGTGATGAGATGATGAGAGCAGTGGTATGGTCCATCTTAAAGTGCAGATGTGCACAAGTCCTCTTTGTGTATAAACGGGACCAGAACGTCCTATATATTTGCCATATATGTTTATGTTTTATGTATTGTGTGTCACAATCCTGTAATGTGCAAATGTACGGTACAGTTTGGTGTGTTCCAAAATGTGTGTAGGAAGCATTGCAAGTCCAATCAGTTGAGTCCTGTGTGGAGTTCTGGTTGAGAGACCTCATCTGTCCTGCATGGTGCTGTTCCCGAACCAGGTGGTGATGTTTCCCATCTGGATGCTCTCTGTGGTGCAGGAGTAAAAGTTCCTAAGCACCTTAGCAGGCAGTCTAAAAGCTCTCAAGCGTCTGAGGTGGAAGAGATGCTGCCGGGCCTTCTTCACCACAGTGTTGATGTGAAAGGACCATGACTATCAGCTCCTTAGTCTTGCTGACATTAAGGTCGAGGTTGTTCCTCTGGCACCAGTTCTCCAGAGTAGGCCATCTATCTCCTCCAGGTAGGCCATCTCATTGTTGTCAGAGATCAAACCGACCACAATGGTGTCGTCAGCAAACTTGATGATGTAGGTGGAGTTGGTAGTGGCCATGCAGTCATACGTATACAAAGAGTACAGCAGAACACAACCCTGAGGGGCTCCAGTGCTGAGGGTGAGTGAGGCTAAGACATGTATGCCCATCCTTACTGACTGTGGTCTGCCAGTTAGGAAATTGGAGATCCGACAAACAGCAGTCTAACATAATTCCCCTTTCTAGGGTCCAGGTGAGTGAGTGATGTGTGAAGGAGGTGGGAGATGGCATCATCGGTTGAGCGGTTCAGACGGTAGGCGAACTGTAGTGGATCCAGGGTATCTGGTAGTGAAGTGATGATGAAGTCTCTGACCAGCCGCTCAAAGCACTTCATCACTACTGAGGTCATGGCTACAGGGTGGTAGTCATAGAGGGAAACAGGATGGGGCTTCTTCGGGACAGGAACAATGATGGACTCTTTGAAGCACATGGGGCTTGCCGACTGAGTTAAGGAGAGGTTGAATTTGTCTGTGAACACTGGTGCTAGCTGGTCAGTGCAGGCTCTGGGGACTTGACCTGAGATTCCGTCTGGTCCTGCTGCTTTCCTGGTGTTCACTCTCCTGAAGGGTCTCCTCACGTCATGCTCGGAGATGATGAACACACTTCCGGTGTTGGCATCCTCTTCCTGTCTGCAGCTATTAGCATTAGCTGTAGCATTAGCATCGTTAGCTGCAGCCTCAAAGCGAGCGTAGAAGGTGTTCAGCTCATCTGCCAGAGACTCTTCTGCATTCATCATACCGGATGTTGGTGCTTTATAGTCTGTTATTGTCCTTAATCCCTGCCACAGGATCCTAGAGTCACTCTGTTGGAGCTGTGATTTTAGTTTCCTCCCACAGCGTTGCTTTGCCTCATTCACTGCTTTCCACACGTTGTATGACGCAGCCCTGTATGAGTCCATGTCACCCGACACAAGTTCCGCATTGTAGGCAGCGGTGCGAGATCTCAGAGCATCGTGGATGGTCTTATCCACCCACGGCTGCTGATTGGGAAACGTTCTGATGGTGGTTTTCTGCACAGTATCATCTGCTAGTTTCCTGATGAATCCCACAAAACACATTCATGTCATCAGAGCTGCACTGGAATGTGTCCCAGTCTGCATCATGTAGAGCGGCCACCGATTGGTCCATCCAGCAGGCGACCTCCCTGTGAGCCGGAGCTTCCTGTTTGAGCCTTTGTTTATATTTTGGCATGAGGAAGATGGTGGCGTGGTCGGATTTCCCAAACGGTTGGTGAGATTGTGCCTTGTAGCCGTCTCTGACTGTTGTGTAACAGTGGTCCAGTGTCCTTTCACTCCTGGTGGGGCAGCTGATGTGCTGATAAAAGTTTGGCGCTGCACGTTTGAGGTTGGCACTGATAAAGTCCCCCGCCACAATAAGCACAGCGTCCCGGTGTTGTGTCAGGTGCTGAGTGAGAGCTTCATGCAGCTCGCATAAAGCAGTGTCCGTGTCCGCCAGAGGTGGAATATAAACGGCGCTGACTATGACTGATGGAAACTCCAGAGGAAGATAAAAAGGACGACATTTGATGGTCAATAGTTCCAGGTTGGGTGTGCAGGATCGTGTGAGAGGAACAATGCTTGCGCTGTTGCACCAGCTACTGTTCACCATTAAATACACACCGCCTACCCTTGACTTCCCGGATTCCAGTGTTCTGTCCATGTGGTGAACCGAGAAGAACTCGGCCCAGCTGGATGGCATGGTCCGGTACCGCTGGGTTCAGCCATGTCTCGGTGAAGCAGAGGAGATTGCAGTCCTGAATGTCTCTCTGGAACTTTACCCTGGCCCTGAGGTCATCGAGCTTGTTCTCCAGCGACTGGATGTTGGCGAGCAGGATGCTAGGCAGAGGTGTGCGGTGTGCACGGGCTCTCAGCCTGTTCCTGATGCCAGCTCGTTTCCCCCGGGGCCGCCGCTTCAGGTCTCGTCCTTTGTTCTCCCTCAGGATCTCACTCGGCCAGCTTGGATTCGGGGTTAAAAACGTGGAATTGTGAGTACATTGTATACCAGTAGAAATAAGGGTATCTTTATCATATCTAATGCACTCCATTGTGTAGAATTTGCCAGTCCTACTGTACTGAAAGTTAACTTAAAAAACAAAAACACAGAAAAAGGGGTCGGAGCAGTCGTGATGACAGCCGACCTCACCGGCGCCATCTTGGAAACAGCACCAGGGTCCTGGAGAAACATTGTTTCATTTTACTATGTACTGTGTCAATTATATAGTTCAAAATACAATAAAAGCTTCTTGACTTTATTTGAAATGCTTTTTGTCTAAAATGTTTATTTTTAACATTTGATACAAGATGTTACAGTTGTATGTTTTCTTACATGGCTGGAATTCAATTTAATAAAATTCATGATTGGATTGAAGTGTTAAAAAACTGTATTTGCTGTATTTGTTAATTTATGGATCCTGCATAAATCCTCATTACTATCTATATATTTATCTGCATATTCCTAAAAATGAGCAAAAACATGACTTCTTACAGTAAATGACAGAGGACTTTTTTCAAAAATCTACAGGCATTCTGCAGCTGAACATAATCATCTAGCTGAGAAACATTAATCATCATTTGTCAGTCTAACCATCAAAGTAGTAAAAGTCTGGGGTTTTAGTGAAGACAAAATGTGATTTATATAGATGTCAATTCAATTCTAGAACCAAATATTCATTTTAACTAATATATAATATAATAACCAAATATAAATCATCCTTTATTTACAGAGCACACTTATTAACAACAAAATTGATTTTTTTTTTCAGTTGAATAAAAACTACTACTACTACTACTACTACTACTACTAATAATAATAATAATCGGCTATTAAAGGGACTAATCAGAAGCTAAAGTTTTAAAGGAGTCTATTAAAGAAGCTGCCCACAGAGAAAGATGCTCAAAGAGCGACACCACATGATAACTGAGCATTTTCAAGAGTGAAAGTACAAGATTTATTTAAGAAAAAAAAAAACTTATATAATACCCAGATGTTACTGAAAAAGACATCATGATGATTCTTTTGAAAGAAATTGGTGTCTACTGGACAGGGAAGTGAAAATCAACATTAAAGAAACAGGGACTCAGTTACTGACAGCTCAAAAACACCCACAGACTCACCTGATACAGTCAGTGTAACAGCATCACTGATCTCTGAACTCTGAGAGTCTCTCCCATGTCCTCTGCAGGTGTAGGTACCACTGTCAGAGTCTTTAACAGACCAGATTATGAACTCTTGCATTGTGTTGTCTTTGTATAATTTCTGTCTTTCTCCTGTAAAACCGTTATTTTTTTTTTCCCATCTGTAAGTCCACTGAGTGTCTCCTCCTCCCTGGATGTTACATCTGAGAGTAACACTCTCTCCAGTGAACACATGTGTATCAGGGTTTATGGACACCACAGCTTTAGGACTCCCTATAAAACATTCTGTTGTTAATAAACCTTACATAAAGTCATTCCCAAGTCTACACTACTAATATCATGTTTAGAGTGAGTATGAGTACATGTTTTTGTTACTTGTTGATACTGATATCTGTAACCTGCTTAATATTAAGAAATCAGGGGCATCATGGAGCATTTTATTTAGTACTAGTTATGTCAGTTGCTCTCTTGTGCTGCTGTCAATAAACTTGTGCTCTTTTATATTTAATATGTTAAGACATTTAAGCAGTATAAAACTATTTGAGTGTTAAGTCATTCATATATAGCATAAAGCATAAACTATTTGTTCGAGTGTAAAACTATTTATTCAAATTACCAAATTGTGCACAACCTTCTCAGCCCCAAAATAAATCAAATCTGCAGACAATATAAAGGATAAACTATATATTTAATCACCTTCAGCCTGAGCCACTGGTATAAGTGAAATCAGCACTAAAAAGGAAACAGAAACAGACATAAATTAACATAAACATTCAGTCTATTAATGAAAACAGCAGAATTTAGACACACAGAACACATATAAGATTAAATCTTATTCAGGAAATCTAAACTACCATCTGTAAAAAATACATTTTAAATAACATTTAAAATATTTAAATTAAAATATTTGCTAAATAATAAATAAATAAAAATACTGTCACTGTTCTGTGTACAGGACTAAATAGAAGAACTTGTTTCCACACAAACAATTTCTCTTATGGAATACATTTTGTACTTCTGAATACAGTTTTATATTTAGATTATTTAATTAATTTTTATCTTATCTTATCTTATCTTATCTTATCTTATCTTATCTTATCTTATCTTATCTTATCTTATCTTATCTTATCTTATCTTATATACAAAAGACAACTACATGCCCAAGCAAAATAGGAGCATTCTGCTGTAATTGCCATGTGTGGCAATCTTCAAAATTTTTGTGACAGTTACTTGGTGATACTAAATAAAGATTAGTGCTCTGCATTAGTTTGGTATTAGTGCATATTAGAATAAATTTTCTGTGTTAATGACTGACTGATTAACAGAGCAGTGGTTAGGGTAAAAACCTTACCGCTTCCTGTTTGCTCATAGAGAGAGAGAGAGAGAGAGAGAGAGAGGATAGATACATGTACTCTAATCAGCCATAACATTAAATAACCTGTCTAATACTGTGTATGTCCCCCTTGTGCCACCAAAATAGCTGTCGAGGCATGAACTCCACAAGGCCTCTGGAGGTATGCTGTGGTGTCTGGCATCTAGACATTTGCAGAGGATCCAGCCTCCATCCCAGAAAACATGAGACAACTTGTATATCATGGTTCAGTATCTGGACGTTTGACTATGCTCATAGATATGCAGTTCAATATTAAAATGTCTGGAAAGGAACTTTGTGGATATGGAGAGGAGATATGCAGAAAATTGACATATGGTATAAGTAAGCACGGCCTGTGCAATGAACATGGGGCTAAATATTTCACGAATGTAGTTATGAATTAATCTCCTCTGCTGCACTTCACTTCTCCTGATTTATCTCTTCTTTTCTTCTGTTATCATATAATTTATGATTTTGTTTAGATATTTTTGCCAATTCAACTAGGTTCATCACACAAATCATGGACTGTGGACTAATCCATTTTGGAAGAGGGGTTATTGGTTCGGAAATTACAACTTATTTCATCAGTGTTGCATGATTTTGCTAAAATTCTGTTTCATTGAGTGTGCTTTATTGTACTACACATACAGGAATTCAGTCATAATAAGAGGTCTGTGAACTACTGGATTGGGGGTTTCTGTGGACTGTGGACATACAGCGTAAAAGCATAAAAATCCTGTATGTTACAACCCATAGTAAAATGCAGCATATCTCAAACAGCCTGCTTTAGGCTGAAACACATCTCAGAATGCACAAAACGTGGAACTTTTATACAGGATTTTCTCTGTTTGAAATTTCGCACTCTATTCCTGAATGTTGATGTCCTGTATGATCTTCGGGGTGTCTCTAGGATAAGCTTCAGATTCACTGCAACCATAACCAGCATGAAATATTTCCTGAAGATGGATTAATGATTCTGTGAGTCGATCGCAGCACAGCTCCTATGTTTTTAGGTTCTTTTCATGTGAGGAATATCACTAGTGGTCCTAAGAAAATGTGAGCACCCTGATATATTCTTGTTACATTTTTTCTAAACATAACACAACCTGCTGCTCCAGCATTCCCCAAATATAAATTCATTCTAATAAATTATACCTTATCTGGACATTAAGTCTACTCAGTCTATGAGTTGATTCCACTAATTGTTATTTACAGACCTCCAGGGCCATATTCTGATTTTCAGATTTCATTTCAAACCTAATTGTTTCTTTAGACAAAGAATTAATTGTGGGAAAGTATAATATTTATTTTGATAAATTAGAAGACCCTCTGAGAACAGCAGTTGTGTCCATATTAGATTCAGTAGATGTTAATCAGAATGTAATTGGACCCACTCATAATGAAGGTCACACTCTTGATCTCATTCTAACTTTCAGAAAAAATATAGAAAATATTGGAAGCTACCTCAGACTATTAACTTGTTTCATTTAAAATGCATTTTAGACATGAAATGCGGTCTTACATCAGAAAGCCAACTCCCGCAACATTGCCAAGGAACTCTTCATGCTCTTTAGTCGAGTATGCATCCCCAAGGACATCCTCACAGACCAAGGTATGCCTTTTGTCTCTAGACTAATGGTGGATAAAAATCTGACCACATGTGTCTACAACCGCCAGATGGACAGCTTGGTGGAGCACTTCAACCAGACACTAAAACAGTTGCTCAAGTGGGTCGTAGACAAGAAGGGAGGAACTGGGACCTCCTCCTTCCCTACATCCTTTTTGCTGTCTGAGAGACACCTCAAGCCTCCACTGAATTTACACATGATCCTACACATGGTCCTCGAGTAACCAGTAAACTGAATGGGTGAATAATAATTCATATAGTGTATTTTATCCTCAATGTCTATGTCAGTGGTATTAAATTTACCTATATTATCAACAGCTAAAAAGTTAAAAGTTATTGATTGCTTTCACACGTCCATCTTCACACCTCCTCTGTTTCTTCACAGCTGAATTTGCACCACAACATACCATAACAGACCATAATAGTAACAAAAATGGAAATGTAGGTTATATGACATTTTCTCTGAATTTCTAGTTAATGTTCACATGGTTTTATTAAAACCTTACTATATTGTGATGGTGGTGCCCACACTGCTGCCCACAAGCAGCAGAAAAACACTCCACTCTCAACTACCCCATGGGTGCTGAAAGATCAGAGCAATTTCAACAACCTCACTGAGGAAAGCAGGAGTTAGCGAGGCTTCAGGGCTGGGCGGCAGAAGAGAGCCAAACAGGCAGCCAGTCAGGTGACAGTGAGAGCTCCTCATCCTCATGGAGCTTTAGGTAGAGTATCATGGGGCATGTTCAGGGCAGTAAGTTAAGTTCAGTTTTGTCCTTCTGAAACCTCCAGCTTCACTAACGCATGCTAGTACCTCTGCTCCTCCATACACCAACTATCCCTCCACTGCCCTTTACCCAGTACCCTGAATAAAAGAACACTCTTTGCACTTCACCCAGCCTCCTGAATGCAGCATATCTCAAACAGATACTCTTGAACTGGACACAGCCTCACCCAAACTGACAATCTGAAAACTGGACATCGGGTCTAATGCATCTTAATTTTTACTGCATGGTGCAGGTGGTAGGCTCAGATATCAGCATCACATCAACAACTTAAATGCATGCAACATGCAAATATTTTCATCTTGTAAAGTCAGTTATTGCTTTAACACAACCATCTTCACACCTCGTCCCCTTTATCACCACTGAACAAGCAACTGCTAACCTGAGTCTTTCCTCTGGCCTATTAAACTGTCATTGCCCTGTGTGTGTCAAGGCTAATGAGAAGTCTTTATTTCTGCAAACTTCTTTGATAGATTTCACCCAAATAAGTAAATGAAATTAGACAATAGATTGATGTTGGTGTGTATTAACATGAACTTATGGCACTGAGATGCTTCACATGTTAATGTCCTGGATGTGCTTCTGGGTGTCCCCAGGAAAGGCTCCAGATTCATTAACCCTAAATAGCATAAAGTGTTTCCTGAAGATGGAGTAATGACTCTGACTCTGCTGTGTCTCTGACTTTAAATGGTGATTTTCAGTGTGGCTTTAAAAGATTTCAGTGATGTCAGTGGAGTTAAATTTAACTTAAATTTAAAGTTAACTTTAATCGCTTATCCGATCTATCCTCAGGTCATGGGGAGCCTGTGGTATCTCAGGCGTCACCGGGCATCAAGGCAGGATACACCCTGGCTGGAGTGCCAACCCATCGCAGGGCACACACACACTCATTCACTCATGTAATCACACACTATGGACAATTTAGAGACTTATTTTTTACATGAAATAATAATATGCCTTAGTAATAATAAAAACATGGCCTTAGTTACAAGTGCACATGTATGGAAACACTGATACTGTAAACTTCATTATAATACAGTTCTAAAGGCCTCTTCTTTCTTTCATGCAAGTCTTATTTTTTTTTTGGTGGTGCACCTATTGAGAAGTTTAAGAAAGAAAGCAATACAGAATAAAATTAATAATTCTCCAAATTATTAGACTCTTGCTTTTTTATTCATTTACTTCTACTTTTACTTTCCATACTTAAATACATTCATGAAAATACTACTTTTGATGGTTAAGTACAGTTTATTTAAGATACTTTAAGACTTTTACTCAAGTAGAATTATAATGGTTGACTTTAACTTTTACTTGAGTCATTTTCTAACAAAATACCTGTACTTTTACTCAAGTATGGCTGTTGGGTACTTTATACAACACTGCTTAAATACATTGTAGTAGTTTTAAACAGAACTGTTTATATTCCTCTCATCACATTTTAGTCTGCTCCAATACACTGAGAACAATCTGTACACATCTGTTTTATTTTGATGAAGTTGATGCTCTGCTTCATAGAATTTAAAAGAGGCAGGGATTTATTTCTTTACGTTTTTTTTGGTTTTTATTGTTCATTGCCCAGGCAAAATGTTTAATTTTATTAAAGGTCTGTACACTTGTTTTAGAGTAAGAAATTCTGGTCCATTGTCTCATTTAGAAGTGGCCTATTTCTATCCTCTGTTGGTACAGTCCTGTCCACCTGAATTAACTCTCAAATTGTATATAAGATAATCAATTCTAATGTCCCAATTGAACCAGGGGTTCTCAACTGGGGAGCCATGGCCCACTAGAGGGCCTCAGTGATCTTCCAGGTGGGCCATGAAAAAAATACTAATTAATTTAAATATATGCCTACATGTAATTAATTTTATTATTAATACATTAAATTAAAAAAATAACACGCTAAAACTATTTTTTAAAAATAAGAAATTAATAATTAATTTAATTTTCTGACTGAAACCTGAAAATGTAGTTAACATGCACAGAGCGCTCAGTCAGGCATTTCACCACAGCAAACATAATGAACAAATTTATAGTTCAACTGTCAGTCCATAAACAGACTCCTACTCAGATAAAAAGTGACATCAATACGACAACAGTTACCTTAACTATGGGTTTGTGCTGTTTTTTGAAAAGCAAGGATTTACCTCAGCCACAATGCGTTGTCTGCTCTAAAGTGTTATCAAATGAGTGTATGAGACCATCTAAATTGATCAGACATTTGCATGTAAATCACGTGCAATACAAAGACAAAAACAGGTCATTATTTAAACAAAAAGCAAAACAACTGGCTAGCGCACAGACTGAAATAAAAACACATCTCCTGCATGTCCAAAGACATCAAAGAACAGTGTGCAGCACGGCTTTACAGCAATGACTTCACTATACAGATAGATGAGTCAACGGACGTGTGAAAAATGTCACAGCTGCTTGCATATGCTCGCTATGAATAGAAAAGGAAGTACATGAGGACTTTTTGTTCTGTAAGGCGCTACGCACTACTGCAATGGCAAAGGATATTTTCGGATTGATGGATTGTTTGATGACACTGAATGAAATAAACTGGGCTAACTGCATTGCCGTCTGTACAGACAGAGTTGCAGTGATGATGGGCAAGCACTCCAGAGTGGTCCAGCAGATAAAAGCCGTTACACATTGTTTTTTGCACAGAGATGCTATTGCTACAAAAGATATGGAACCTACTCTTCTGTGCAGGGCGTGAACCCAGACCTCCATGGTGGTGGCATGCACTGACACGCCATGGAGAAAGACCCAGGTGCGGGATTTAATGAAGTACTGCTTTATTAACAAAAACACAAGACATGGGGCAGACTAACCTAACACTACACATGACATTACTGACATCAAAAACAAGAACATGCCATAACCAGATGCAGGACAAAGCCACAGAGCAGATGAACAATTACAGACAAGGACAAGAACGCAAGGGTCCCTATTTATAGGGCTAGACATTAAGTTAAATGGGGAACAGGTGATACAACAGGAAGGAGAACAATAGGAAAGGCATGACACAAAATACACACGAAGAAGCAGGCTTCTGAGATTCACTGTCCACCTGTTCCTGACAAATATAATAAACTAAACAAAGGAAAGAACACAAAATAGTAAATTTTATTTTCCTTGCTTACTTTCTTTACTTTACTTTAATTTCCTTTACTCACTTGTTCATTCTGCTATTTTTGCTCGTAATTTTCTCGTTATTCAGGCTTCCGATTTCTGAGCTCTTCTCTCCAAGTTTGCGATTCCAAATATCCAGAAATCAAGTAGAGTTTTATTCAGATTAGAGGCAGGATAAATGTGTCCATTGGTCCACTGCTTCTGACAGCCTTTTTTTTCCTCTATTTGTTTTAATTAATTAATTTATTTATTTTTCTGGAGACTAAGCAAAGTTTATCAAATAAAATTTTAAGAAAATGTCATACACATTATAGATATCAGTTTCCACTTGGTCAAAAAAAACTTTTTTTTTCGTGTAACATTAATCAGAAGGTCAAGAAAGTGAAACTTTAAATAATCTTCATTGCAACATTAAGCATGATAGAGAAGAGAAGCAACATCTCTCTGGAATGAAGCCCTTAAATTGAAATTAGGAAGGAAAACTAAATACTCGCCCTTGAAGTCTCTATTATAAAGTGTACCATCAAAGTAGTAGCTTCCTGTGTAATATTCAGTATCGAGCTCAATCAGCGGTCTCAGCCAGGTGTTACCTGCTCCAGGAAAACTGGACAGAGACACCAGGGGCTTGATTTCTCTGACAGGAATCTTCTCTCCGTACATATGGAGTCCTGCACAGGAGTAAATAGTTTCCTAATAAAGTGGCCAGTGAGGGCATTTAGTGACACCTTCTCACTTTGAATAGTTCTTTTGTCTTCATCTGACTGCTTTTGACTTTAAACGAGTTGAAAGTCTGTGAATGATGTCCGTGGATTTAAATTTACCCACATTATCAAAAGTTAGTTAAAAGTTAGTTATTGCTTTCAAGCCTTCATCTTCACAGCTCCTCCTCTTCTTCACAGCTGAAATTGCATCACTAAATAAAAATAGAAAATAAACCACATCTGTTACCTGCTGTCTGTTCTCAGGCCTTGAACACGGTCCCTGCTCTGTGTGTGTACAGGACTAATGAGAAGAGTTTGATAACTAGATGACCAAGCAAAATAGGAGCACTCTGCTGAAATTCCCATAACAAAATGTTAGTGATAATTATTTAGTGATTAGATTTAGCATTAGTTAGGTATTAGTGTGTATTTGAGTGATTTTGCTGTACTATTGAGTGACTGACAGAGCAGTGGTGTGGGATAAAGCCTTACCACTTCCTGTTTGCTCATGGAGAGAGAGAGAGAGAGAGAGATAGAGATAGAGATAGAGATAGATAGAGAGAGGATAGATACATGTACACTAATCAGCCATAACATGTCCCCCTTTTTCCGCCAAAACAGCTGTGACGGACAAGGCATGAACTCTACAAGGCCTCTGAAGGTGTGATGTGGTATCCTGTCCTGTATGCTGTGAGATCAGGCCTCCATTCCAGAAAACAGGACAAATTATGTAAATGTGTAGATCATGTCTATATTGAGTCGGTCCAGGAGGTCCAGGACCATATCCATATATCTGAACAACGTGCAAATCAGCTTCAGTATCTGGACATCTGACTATGACCCCACTCAGACATGCAGCTCAATATTCAAAGGTCTGGATGGGAGTTTTGTGGATGTGGAAAAGAGATATGCAGAAAAACTGACATGTGACATCAGTAAGCACAGCCTGTACAATGAACATGCTACAAAAAAATTCAGTTACATTCTTATGAATTAATCTTCTGGGCCACACTTCACTATACCTTATTACTTTTCTTCTGCTATTTCAAAATTTTAGATTTTCCTCATGTATTTTTGCCAATTTTTTCTTGGAATATGTCAAAACAGACCAGAACAGCAGAAGATCACTCCTGTCAGACAAGAAAAGGAAGCTGACCATTTGAAAACGGGAGATCTGGTCTAACGCATCTTGATTTTTACTGCATGATGCATGTGGCAAATATTTTCAACTTCACACCTCCTCCGCTTCTTCACTGCTGAACACACAGCACTGAATTAAAAAAAGAAGAAGATAAACCACAACTGCCAACTTGTCTCTGTCCTCACGCCTCTAAAAGAGTCACTGCCCTGTGTGTGTCAGTGTACAAGGCTAATGAGAAGTGTTTATTTCTGCATAAGTTTTTGACAGATTTGACACAATAAGTAAATAAAACTAGACAATAATTTGGTGTATTTTCCTTGTCTGAAGTTTCACATTTTCTTCCTGAATGAGGATGTCCAGGAAGTTTTTGGGTGTCTCCAGGATAAGCTTCAGATTCACTGCAACCATAACGTGTTAAAGTGTATAAACGGCGTTTCCTCAAGATGTGTTAATGATTCTGTGAGTTGACCACAGCAGAGTTCCTTTGTTTTTAGGTTCTTCTAATGTAATCAATATCAATAGTGGTCTTGAGCAAGCCTAAGCACCCCAATATATTCTTGTCACGATGTTTACTAGAGATAACAACCTGCTGCACCAGCATCCCCACTTGTAAATTCATAACAATTAATTATGCCTCTTATGGACAATATTCTTAGCATAGATGACAACTGAATCTTCTGACCAGAAAAAAACCTTCTGAAGATCATGAATATCAAAAATTATGAAAGTTCTAAGAATAATTATACATTTAGTGATGTTATTTTGTCCATATATAATATACCCAGTAATAGTGATGGTATAGTGTTCCTGATAAAGTGGCCAGTGAGGGTATATTCTGAAATCTTATCAATCTGAATAGCTTCAAATGATTGTCTTCAGTTTGGACAACTTTTAAATTAAAAAGAGTTCAATAATATCAGCTGAGTTAAATTTATCTGTTATCAACAGTTAAAAGTTAGCTGTTTGTTTCACACATCCATCTTCAAACCTCCTCCTCTTTTTTACAGCTCAACTTGCATCACTAAATGAAAATAGAAAATAAACCACATCCGTGACATGCTCTCTGTCCTTAGGCCTCTAACACGGTCACTGCTCTGTGTGTACAGGACTAATGAGAAGTGTTTGTTTCTGCACAAAAAAATGCTCTTATTTGTATAACATGAAATAATAATGAGTGAAAATTAGTACATAATGATTTGTGATTATTTTATAAATGCAGTGTATTCATTTGTTATTAGTGTGTATTAAAGTGAACATTTTTCCTACAATAATAACTAAACTGGAAATATAGGTTATGAGGTATTTTCTCAGAAAATCTAGATAATAGTTTTGTTAAAATCATGTTACATTTAATATTGTTTTTAACACAAATCATGTTTCTGTATACAGGAAACAACAGAAGATGATCATCAGGTACAGATTCCAACAATTTACTCTCATTAGATGATTTAAACCCTGTGTTTTAAACTCGCTCTGCCTGTACTCTTACCTGTTGAACTATCATAGTTACTGAGAGTAGTTACACATGAAACTAAACCCTTCTCATAACAGATATGGAGACACTGATCCCCCTGAGCAGTCATGCTGAAGTACACACAATGTCCTAATCACACAATAAGATCATCACTCAGGACATTCAGACTGCAGATGAACAACTTTATACCCCACCACTCACTCTAATGAAGACACAAAGAGAACATTTACTCACAGAGCATCACAGAGAGTGGACTGAGCTCCATCCTGTCCCTCTAATGACTGACTGACTGACAGAGCAGAGGTGTGAGTTAAAGCTTTACCACTTTACCACTTCCTGTGTTCTAATAGAGACACAGAGAGAGAGAGTGTGCGACCACAATGTCTGACTATGACCCATTATGACCCACTATGACTTCTATGTAGATATGCAGTTCAATATTCAAACATCTGGATAGGAGTTTTGGATGTCTGGGGATGTGTAAGACAGGTGCAGGAATTTGATATCTGAACGTTCAATGAATGTTCAAATTCTCTAATCTTTTTGGACAAATTTGATGCTTTGGCAATTATTTTTGAAACTTTCATAAACTGAACTAAAAATCGCTGTTTCGCTTAAGCAAATGTGCTCATAACTAGGGAAAAAACGTTTTTCTGCAGGTCAACGAGTTTGTCCAAGAGGGGTTGCTGTACCTAGCTGACCAAAAATGCTCGCGCATGCGCAGTTCAGATCAGACAGCCTCCACGCTCGAGTCTCCTGCTTGTAGTCCATGTGATGTTCTGCTCTTGTCAGGACCGTGTTACAGCAAGACAAAAGTCACAACTCATCCAGATAGTTGAAGACACTTAAGGTAAGATCAACTAAGTTCCGATTATAAATGTACTTAGTGTTAGCTTTATATTGTAGACTTCTGGAAGAAAGTATGTCCGGGGGCGGGGCTAGGGGGAAACAGATCCCCAAACAGAGTTGGACACAACACCGGCATTACTTTTGAAAACTGCCACAGCAGAAGAAAATCCTCACAACTGTAACGTTAGCAGAAGAGACTGAACAAGCTTTGTCTAAATAACTAAGCGCTAGTCAACTAACACGTCGAGCTAGCATTAGGGCTAATGTTAGCTAGCTAGAAATGTTGGTGCCAGGTTAGCTAGCTAGCACGTTAGCCGTCCTACATGACGGTCATGTTAAATCAAGCAGAAACGAGCTAACGGCACCGTTACAGTTGGGAATATTTTCTTCTGCTATGGCAGTTTTCTAAAGTAATGCCCGGTTAGCTCCTAACGCTAACTCTGACTGAAACCAGCGTTTAGCTAACGGTAGCTAGTTACCATGATGGGACAAAGCTAGCTGTTGGATAGATGTGCATCTGCTGCCTTTAATATTGTTTATTCAGTTTATGTATTTTGTTTACATTTTTATAAAAATCAATTTTGTAATTGAAGTTAAGCTGTGTTTGTTATTTTTACCTTTATAGATTGTTTTTTTGTTGTATGTTGCGGGACTTTTATTTTGAAGCCTCGGTTCCCGGTCTCGTGCAGATGCTGATTTAGCGGGAGGGTTTTTAGTGAAGAAAGTTAGCGGTAAGCACGGACATTATGGATGCTCTGATAAAAGTTTATTCTAGTCATAAAAAGAACTTTAAATTATCATAAAGAAGATTTAAAGACTATTTCCCTTTCTCACAGCATGCAGCCAACGAGGTATTTGTTTATTTGTCTGTATTTTCTGTCTGTAAACTGCCATTGCTTCTGTTCCTCACGCTTTCACTGTGTGTCAAGATAATGTGTTTGTTGTGTTTTGTTTTTACTGTGTTTAGTTTTCACGGTGGATTTGAGGAAAAGTCTTAAAATAAAGCAGTAACAGGAGAACCACTTGTTACACAGTTGTGTGTGTGTGTGTGTGTTCAGTACAGTTCAGTTGTGGGTGTTGAGGAGTCACAGACAGGTGATGTTGTCTTGTAGTTGGTGATCACCTGTATGTCCTGCCACATGTGCTGGGTATCTCCACTGTCCTTATAGTGGCCGTGGATTCTCTGGACATGTGCTCTTTGTCTCTTTTGTGACTTGGGACAGTTTGGCTCTTGCTGTTTTTAAGGCCGTCTTGTCCCCTGATCTGAAGGTGGAGTCTCTAGACTTCAGCAGCACCTTTGCGGTCATCCACGGCTTCTGGTTGGAGTGTGTGGTGATGGTCTTGGAGACGGTCATGTCATCAGTACACTTGTCGATGTAGCCGGTCACTGATGCCGTGTTCTCCTCCAAGTTGATAGTCTCCATTTGTTGCAGCCTCCCTGAACATATTCCAGTCAGTGAACTCAAAACAGTCCTGAAGAGCAGAGGTGTCTCCTGCTGACCAGGTTTTCTACTGTTTCAGAACCGGTTTAGAGCGTCTGACCAGCGGTCTGTATGCTGGAAGTAACATAACATAGATGTGGTCTGAGTAGCCGAGGTGGGGGCGGGGCTCCGCATGGGACGTGCCAGGAATGTTTGTGTAAACAAGATCCAGCGTGTTAAGTCCACATGTCCATAGAATTTAGAGAGTACTGATTTGAGACTTCTCCGGCGATAATAAACAGACCGTCGGGGTCAGCATTCTGCAGATCGCTAATAGCCCCATAGAGTTCACAGCAACATGGCAACAAACTTCACCTCACCTTCAGAGACATTTCTGAACACAGAAAATAATTACGTTTGAAATAGGTGAATGTGCCATTATTGTGTTTGTTATTGTTTACATTTATGAAATGGTCTATATAGAATTGTTTCTTTTTCCTCTCTTGCAGCTGCAGTAATGAAATGGAGCAAAGACGCAGCCGAGGAGACGATCAAACAACATGCTTCAGATCTCCTTAATCATGCAGCAGTGAGAGAGAGAGGGATTGGTGTTTATTTATTAATTGTTATCGACTGTAGTGCGAGTTAATTTTCAGTTTTCACACACACACACACACTTGCTGAACTGTACATCATTACACTCCCTCTACAATTTTTGCAAATACAGTATCTCACAAAAGTGACTACACCCCTCACATTTTTGTAAATATTTTATTATATCTTTTCATGTGACAACACTGAAGAAATGACACTCTGCTCCAATGTAAAGTAGTGAGTGTACAGCCTGTATAACAGTGTAAATTTACTGTCCCCTCAATATACACTATATTGCCAAAAGTATTCGCTCACCTGCCTTGACTCGCATATGAACTTAAGTGACATCCCATTCCTAATCCATAGGGTTCAATATGACGTCGGTCCACCCTTTGCAGCTATAACAGCTTAAACTCTTCTGGGAAGGCTGTCCACAAGGTTTAGGAGTGTGTTTATGGGAATTTTTGACCGTTCTTCCAGAAGCGCATTCGTGAGGTCACACACTGATGTTGGACGAGAAGGCCTGGCTCTCAGTCTCCGCTCTAATTCATCCCAAAGGTGTTCTATCGGGTTGAGGTCAGGACTCTGTGCAGGCCAGTCAAGTTCATCCACACCAGACTCTGTCATCCATGTCTTTATGGACCTTGCTTTGGTCACTGGTGCACAGTCATGTTGGAAGAGGAAGGGGCCAGCTCCAAACTGTTCCCACAAAGTTGGGAGCATGGAATTGTCCAAAATGTCTTGGTATGCTGAAGCATTCAGAGTTCCTTTCACTGGAACTAAGGGGCCAAGCCCAGCTCCTGAAAAACAACCCCACACCATAATCCCCCCTCCACCAAACTTTACACTTGGCACAATGCAGTCAGACAAGTACCGTTCTCCTGGCAACCGCCAAACCCAGACTTGTCCATCAGATTGCCAGATGGAGAAGCGCGATTCGTCACTCCAGAGAACGCGTCTCCACTGCTCTAGAGTCCAGTGGCGGCGTGCTTTACACCACTGCATCCGACGCTTTGTATTGCACTTGGTGATGTATGGCTTGGATGCAGCTGCTCGGCCATGGAAACCCATTCCATGAAGATCTCTGCGCACTGTTCTTGAGCTAATCTGAAGGCCACATGAAGTTTGGAGGTCTGTAGCGATTGACTCTGCAGAAAGTTGGCGACCTCTTCGCACTATGCGCCTCAGCATCCGCTGACCCCGCTCCGTCAGTTTACGTGGCCTACCACTTCGTGGCTGAGTTGCTGTCGTTCCCAAACACTTCCACGTTCTTATAATACAGCTGACAGTTGACTGTGGAATATTTAGGAGCGAGGAAATTTCACGACTGGATTTGTTGCACAGGTGGCATCCTATCACAGTTCCACGCTGGAATTCACTGAGCTCCTGAGATCGACCCATTCTTTCACAAATGTTTGTAAAAACAGTCTGCATGCCTAGGTGCTTGATTTTATACACCTGTGGCCATGGAAGTGATTGGAACACCTGATTCTGATTATTTGGATGGGTGAGCGAATACTTTTGGCAATATAGTGTAACTCAACACACAGCCATTAATGTCTAAACTGTTGGCAACTAAAGTGACTACACCCCTAAGTGGAAATGTCCAAATTGGGCCCAATTAGCCATTTACCCTCCCCGGTGTCATGTGACTTGTTAGTGTTACAAGGTCTCAGGTGTGACTGGGGAGCAGGTGTGTTAAATTTGGTGTTATCACTCTCACACCCTCTCATACTGGTCACTGGAAGTTCAACATGGCACCTCATGGCAAAGAACTCTCTGAGGATCTGAATAAAAGAATTGTTGCTCTACATAAAGATGGCCTAGGCTATAAGAAGATTGCCAAGACCCTGAAACTGAGCTGCAGCATGGTGGGCAAGACCATACAGCGGTTTTACAGGACAGGTTCCACTCAGAGCAGGCCTCGCCATGGTCCACCAAAGAAGTTGAGTGCACGTGCTCAGTGTCATATCCAGAGGTTGTCTTTGGGAAATAGACGTATGAGTGCTGCCAGCATTGCTGCAGAGGTTGAAGGGGTGGGGGGTCAGCCTGTCAGTGCTCAGACCATACGCCACACACTGCATCAAATTGGTCTGCATGGCTGTCTCCCAGAAGGAAGCCTCTACTAAAGATGATGCACAAGAAAGCCTACAGTTTGCTGAAGATAAGCAGACTAAGGACATGGATTACTGGAACCATGTCCTGTGGTCCGATGAGACCAAGATAAAAGTATTTTGTTCAGATGGTGTCAAGCGTGTGTGGCAGCAACCAGGTGAGGAGTACAAAGACAAGTGTGTCTTGCCTACAGTCAAGCATGGTGGTGGGAGTGTCATGGTCTGGGCCTGCATGAGTGCTGCCGGCACTGAGGAGCTACAGTTCATTGAGGGAATCATGAATGCCAACATGTACTGTGACATACTGAAGCAGAGCATGATCCCCTCCCTTCAGAGACTGGGCCGCAGGGCAGTAGTCCAACATGATAACGACCCCAAACACACCTCCAAGATGACCACTGCCTTGCTAAAGAAGCTGAGGGTAAAGGTGATGGACTGGCCAAGTATGTCTCCAGACCTAAACCCTATTGAGCATCTGTGGGGCATCCTCAAACGGAAGGTGGGGGAGCACAAGGTCTCTAACATCCACCAGCTCTGTGATGTCATCATGGAGGTGTGGAAGAGGACTCCAGTGGCAACCTGTGAAGCTCTGGTGAACTCCATGCCCAAGAGGGTTAAGGCAGTGCTGGAAAATAATGGTGGCCACATGAAATATTGACACTTTGGGCCCAATTTGGACATTTCCACTTAGGGGTGTAGTCACTTTTGTTGCCAACGGTTTAGACATTAATGGCTGTGTGTTGAGTTATTTTGAGGGGACAGCAAATTTACACTGTTATACAGGCTGTACACTCACTACTTTACATTGTAGCAGAGGGTCATTTCTTCAGTGTTGTCACATGAAAAGATATAATAAAATATTTACAAAAATGTGAGGGGTGTACACACTTTTGTGAGATACTGTAATTCTATTTGTAGACTGCTGCAACAACAATAAAACACAATGATCTGTTTTTCTGTTAACTGTGTATTGTGTTTACATCCACAGCATTTTACTATTGCACTTTATTCATTACAAAACTGTGTAGTGGTCAGTGCTGCACTGTCCCTGGTCAGTTATTGTACTGTACTGTACTGTCTTGCACTGTTTACACACATGCACTTTATGTAGTACTGTGTAGGTCTGTGTAATGAACTTAGTTCTGTGTTGTCTCCTGTAGTTGTGTGTTTTATGTAGCACCATGGTCCTGGAGGAACGTTGTTTCATGTTACTGTGTACTGTACCAGCTGTATGTGCTTCAAATACAATAAAAGCTACTTGACTAAACACCAGTGACTTGGAGTCCCAGTTAATGACGTCCGCTAGAAGAAGTGTGTGATGTTCTTCACTGCAGACATCTAGCAACAATTCACCCCAATTCTGTAGACCGTGTTAGTGCTCATATACAACACTGATTTAGGTCTAAGCTTGATTTACAAACCTCTAACCCTGACTGTCTTACTCCCTCTGCCAGGACTGGGAAGAAATGCACTTATGATGATGTTTTCTAGCAGAGTTTTACACTGAAACCATGTACTTCACTTCATAAGTAGCTTTTGATTGGCTGTAATGTTGATTTCCTGATTGGTTTTCAGTGTTGTGTTAGTCCTGTACATCAGTGTACCAGTGTGTAGACATGCAGAAAGAGTAATAACACTTCTGTTTGATTCCTCATTTACTCCTGACCTTTACTGCACTGAGATCCTCTACTGACACTGAATAATACTGCAGGATCGAGTTATCTGTCTTTAAGATAAAACTTTATTAATCCCATGGAGGTTATTCCAATGTTACAGCAGGAGACAAGAAACATTATGAGACAATGAAAAGACAACAATATAGCAGCAGTGAACTGATAATGATGTATTTATTTAACTGATAAAACATTTCATTCATAAATCTCCTCAAACAACTACAATTAAAGTTCACACAGCTGAAAAGTCACACAAATCTAACATCAGATTCTAACTGAGATTTTAAGTCTACTCGTTATTTAACTAGAGAATATCTCATAAAGAAATAAAATAAAACTACAGCAGTAGAACTACAGTAGAGGTAGAATTAATACTCAGAAAACACAAAACACAATATTAGTTCAGCACCATATTTCACTCCATATTTCAGATAACAGTCAATAAACTTGTTTTTATATTGCATACAAAGCTGGATGTAGGGCTTATTGAACACTACACACATGATCACTTTCACCTCATGAGGAGGTTTACAGGCTTTAGCTAAACAAATCCATTCAGAACAGTGAGGGTGTCTATAAGATGCTGAGCAAATAACAGCAGGACATGAAAATGAGAAATCAGAATTATTTAAAATCAACACAAAACCATAAAGAACAAGAAATTATATTATTATAAATATTATAAGATATTATTTTTCCGTAAATGCATCCAATTTTTATAGATGAACTTTGCTCACTCCTCTATGGCGGCATTCTCAATTCTGTCTTCATCAGTGTGAGCTGTTAAAGAAATTTAAAAAGTCATGTCTAGTGTATTTCATGTGCTTTAACACTCAAGTGTTGACTTTTGCTATTAAAAAGTCAACAACTTTCTACATTCCCTAAAGTGAAAATGTTTTGTAATTAAAGTCAGGATACTCGTTATGTGAAGTGTAGAGACGTACTGAAAGAGTTCTTACCTTGAGCTCTGTAACATATGAGCAGCAGAATGATGGTCACCAGCAGATACGGAGAGACCGTCACCACACTACAGATCAGCATGAGCACTGAGAATGGAGCTTCTACACCTGATGGACCTGAAGCAGAACCAAATAATGATCATGTTTTATTAATGCTGAATTATTTGAATGTTTATATTTATATGAGCCCAAGCAGCACACGACATTAATCAGAATAAACAAAGTGTAACACCATCTGGCTTACCTCCACCCTTTTCCACTTGAGGGTGCCCTCCCCCAAATATTATTAATATTTTAATATTAATATATTATTCTTCTGCTTCATGATTTGGATTTGAATACTCTGTTAAATCTCTCCATTACACAGAGCTATTTAAAAATGTTCCTTTACATCTCTTATTGATTATCTATTCGAAACTGGAAATTTGTATTCAGTTTGAAAAAATAAAACACAGGTATCCTTACTCAGAATTATAGAAATTGCAGGTAATGTATTGAGGGGCAAACAACTATTGTCAATTTTTCTAAGATGGAATTCTGATTCATCTGTAATTAAACTTCATCTGTAATTAAATTTCCATTTCCTTTAACATTAAACACACTACATGAAGACTCACCATGCACTGTGATGTGGACAGGATTACTGTTTTCTCCAGATTCAGACTCACACCAGTAAACTCCAGTGTAGGATGTGGAGAGGAAGCTGATGTTACATGTAGATCCTGTAACTGATCCCCAGTGTGAACAATCTAACACTCTCTCACTGTGTGTGTATCGTCTCACTGTCCATCCAGTAGAGTTACTCTGGTCCTCACAGCTCAGTGAGAGAGAGTCATTAGTAAAGTGTTGAGTTCTACTGGGATTGATGATCATAGAGACTGGGGGAGATTTAACTTAAAAGCAAAATAAATATATAATTTAGAGCAAATATTGTTTTATTATTCCATGGGATTGTACTGTAAATGATTAGGCAATCAGGGCAGTGCATTGACTTAATACCAAAAAATGCAATGCATAGTGGGTTACAAAGACATCATTACATCATCTGTGATAGAATAATTACACTAAGAAAAGGGGTGGAGACATCACAAAATACAGTGGAACACAATGCAAATCATGACAATAATCCTCTACCAGCACTTATGACTCTTTAGCTGCCTTATACATATGAATAAATAAATGCTGCATTGATCTAATCCTATATTCACACTTTTATATTCTACACTTCAACACAACAGTTAATTTTCCTCACCAGTGATCCATAGTGGCTGTGGATTGCTGTACTGTGAGTGAAGGGCTGGTTCTCCTCTCTCTCCTCTGCACATATAAACTCCTGTGTGTTTAAGAGCAGCAGGACTGAGAGTGTATTTGCCTCCAGATCCTCTGCTGCTGTCTGAGAGGAGCTCCACATACACGCTATAGCCACCATTATTATTTATTCCAGTTAAGCCGTCTCTGTAGGGAACAACTGTGTACCAGCTGAATGTCCAGTCTGTAGAGGAGTCTGTAACATCACAGCTTAGGGTCACTGAGTCTCCTTCAGTCAGCCAGCTCTGTGGAGATACACTCACTACTGCCTGTGGTCTCTCTGTTACACAGGAAATAAAACAATTTCTTTTCTAGTTTTACTTAATACACAGTAAGAAGCTTTTCATGAATATCTAATTGCACATTTTCATGTGTCTCCAGAAATCCTCACACACTCCAAAATTAGATCTAGTTAAACTCTAGTGGACAGTGTAGGCTGTAATTCTTTTAGCACTAAGGAATATTATTGCACTTCCACACTTGTGATTGTGACTGGTAAAAGAAAATAGAACTGGGTTAAGTAGAAAGAGGTGAGCATGAGCTGATGTTTTGTGTTATTTCTAGAATATTTTGTCAGCAGTCAGAAATACATTTACAACACAGCCCTGTTTACAAAAGCCCAACTATGAAGTTAGTATTAGTTTCAAACATGATCTATGGATAAAACACTTATAAAGTGTAGTTAGATGAGTGTGACTACAAGTCTAAATTACATATCCATTTTTACAGCATGGGGCAGGATTTGTGTAAAATTATAAAAACTGTATTATAAAACTATTTTAGAAACAAAAACACAACAGAAACAGTTCAAAATATATGGGCTCAGTTGACCTCTAGTTGTCTTGTGGGGATGTGTCCCAAATTCCTTGGACAGTTCTCACATTATAAGTTTTCTCACTAAGCTACCTATTTTCACACTCTTTTAATAAAATATATATATTTTAAAAAATGCAGCTTTCATGTTACAGGAGAACTGTTCAACATAAACTCCTTTGTCCTGAAGAGTTTTACATGTCTGAAAACAGAAAGTTATATGGAATAAAATCACTGTCAGAAATAATTGTACGTAATTCAGAACACTTTTTGTGTTTGTTAGAGTACAACTCCAAAATGTACGACTATGACAGTTTACAGACACAAATCTTCAAATTCAGACTTGTTTAATGGTTATTTATCACTAATAACAGTGAGGAGTAATATTACAGAGATAGTTTAACTATAATATTTAAGATTAGCTCTCAGGGATCACAGTACTTTTTGTAGAAAATATAATATTCATTGTAATTACAAGCAATATAACAGGGTATTGAACTGTATTCCAAAGGCCTTCATACTGTTGGTCAGTAATACAGTGCCCAGTGTAACTGAAGCTCTTCATTTACCTTCTTTAATAATAAATGGGCAAGATTTTATTAGGTGCAGCCTGACAAATAAATTAATAAGGATTTTATTGACCCAAGATAAATTTCCAAATCAAGCTCTAATTTTAAATTAAGAACCATGTCTCTCTCCTTTCCCATACCCCCCAAAGCCAAGGAAGTACACTATAAAATATTTAATGATATCTATCCATCCAATAATTGTAACTTTTGTGAAGTTGATATTGAGCTGTACATTTATTCTTTGACTGTTCATTCAGTAAAGCCTTCTGGTCTGATACATTCAAGTGGCTTAAAGCTTCAATCAAGCTGTCTTATCAATTTTCTAAAAATATAACATAATAAAGATATAATTTTTGTTTTTTTAATGGAAGAGGTACATCATTTTGGGCAAATTTTATATTCATGAATGTAAGTGCCTTAAAACAAAGCCATTGTTTTCTGTTTTTCAAAAGGAATTTTGGACGTACTGTAAATCTGTAAGATTGTTCAAATGTAAAACTGGAAGAAGACTGTTTAGTTTATTACAGAAATTTTACATACTTTTTCTTTTTTTTCTTATTTTAATTTCATTTTGATTGGTGCTTTGTTCTTAGGGATCTTCTTAAATAGTGGAATATGTATTTCACAATTATTTTAAACATTCAGGAAAAACAAGGTATTACAATAATTAAGCAATATTTTTTCTCACCCTTTCTAACACGTGATGAAAAGAGGAAAAAAAATTACGACATACCTCTTACTGTAATCTTGACAGGATCACTGATCTTTGTGGAGTAGTTTCTAATGAAAGCCTTACACTGGTACTCTGTTTCTCCTGCATTATCTTCTGTCACTTTAAGTGTGTTCTCTTGTTCACTGCTCAGATTCTGTAACTGATTATTTTTGTACCACTGAAACCCCCATCCAGTCCCCTGCTGCAGCTCACAGCTCAGAGTGACGGTGTCTCCAGTGTAGACGGAGCTCTGAGGATTCACTCTCACAGTCAGTTTGGGTTTTGCTGTTGGTATGAAATGATGAAGGAGTCAGAGCTGCTTTTCACTTTACAACATAAGCAGTAGATTCACTGTGTCTAACAGATGCTTTGTGTCTAAAACAAACATTTATATTTAACATTTGATACCAGATTTTACAGTTGTATGTTTTCTTACACGGCTGGTATTCAGTTTATTTTCTATGAAACAAAATTCATGAATGGATTGAAGTGTAGAAACACTGTATTTACTGATTTTAGATTGTTATTTTATGGATCCTGCTCTAATCCTGCACCACCATCTGAATATATCTGTGTCTTTATGAAAATGAGCAAAGACATGACTTTATAGAGTAAAGTCATTGCAGACAGGTGTTATATAATATTATAAACTATATGCTAAAATATTATAAAGTATTCAAATGACCATAGATATTAATAACTAGAAATATAGCCAACAGAACAGATGTGAATCAGGGATTATTTCCCCAGCAGTGTTAGTGTGCAAACTTAATATAAAACCCAGATGCTACTGAAAAAGACATGATGATGAATCTTGGTGTCTACTAGAAACAGGGACTCAGTTACTGACAGCTTAATATCTAAACCCTAAAAATAATGTAAACATATTTAATAAGAAATAAAAACACCCCCACACTCACCTGATACAGTCAGTGTAACAGCATCACTGGAGTGTGAGGAGCGTGAACCTCCTCTCTCTGCTCCTCTACAGGTGTATTTACCTGTGTGGGTCACTTCAACACCACTGATTCTGTACACCTGTCCACTACTGACAGGACTGTGTGAAGCATCTTTATACCAGCTGTACTGCCAGCTAGAGACACTTTCATCCTGTATGTCACATCTCAGAGTGACGGTCTCTCCACTCAACACCTGATTATCAGGATTTATGGTTGCCACTGGTTTAGGTCTTGCTGTAGAATAATAATAGAGCACATTTATTGCCATTATGAATTTGTTGCCATGGTCTATAATGATAATATAATAGTGTAATAGAGTAATAGTGCAATAGTTAATGCAACAGATTGCTTTTATTAACACTATCAGCTAATTTACGAACACAGGGATTGGACAAAATAATGTGAACACCCATTGTTATAGGGTTAATATCATTTGTGTATGCTGCTATGAAAAAATACATGTTGTGATTATCATTCATTTATTTTTAATTACTAGACATTGTCTAGTTTTTATATCAGTATAAAAACAGTTGTGGTCAGCAGTGGTTAATTTAAGACATTGTTGAAATGGTTAACTTTTCAGACATCTAAAGTGGACAGATGTTGGGAGCACATTTATCAGGAACATCTGTAACCTTTACAGCCGAACTCTTTGGTGTTTCAAGAGCAACAATGTCCATGATTATGACTGTAATACAAAGCATAGCAGGACTTTATCAGAGAAGAAGAATAGTGGCCGGAATTTAAAAATTACTGATAGTGACCGTTGAACACATTGTGTCCAAACAACACAGAACTACAGCAACAAAAGTGAGAGTAGAACTTAATATCCACCTTAAAGACCCTGTTTCCACAAAAACATTCTGCAGAGAAATTCACAAAGCCTTAATCACAGACACCAATGCAAAAATACAAAAAACATGGTGTCATGATCATAAAACCTGGACAGCTGAAGACAGGAAATGAGTGATATGATCTGATGAATCATCATTTATATTACTCCTAACAGCAGGTAGAGTTTATGTACAAAGAACCCCCAGGAAAGCGAACAACTTGGACTGTCTGGTTCCAACTGTCAAACATGGGAGGTGGATCTGTGAAGATTTGGGCAGCCATAATCTTGTTATTCTGCTGGTGCCATCATTAGTCTACATGGTCATGTTACTGCCACCAAGTATTTGGAAATTCTAAGTGATCAGGTGCATGCTATGATCCAAATGTTGTTTCAAACAATTATGCCATTTTTAAGATGTTTATGTTCCCATACACTCAGCCAAAACAGTTAAGTCTGGGTTTGAGGAGTGCCATTATGAACTTTAACAAATGCCCTGGCCAGCTCAGTCACCTGACTTGAATATTATCAGAACAGTGTGATAAATTTTGGAGAGAAGCAGGTTCTCTGCTCCAACCTCTCTGCCATGGTTAAAGATCTGGCAGGAGCAGTGTTTGTACAGGAGACGTTGGCCACTCATGGGCTGTCTGGAAGTGCTGGAAATGCAAACAAAGCCACTACAAAAAGCCAGCTCTTGACCAAGGCAAAGTAATGCTCATCTTGTGTGGGTTTAATGTCCTCCTTTATTTCTTTGCACAAATATTATGTTAAAGTGCAAAATTGTAATCATTTATAAGTGAAATTGCATTTACAGACAAAGTACAGAAAAAATTCCCAGATGTTCCAGTGTCAGGGCAGCACTCAGAGAAAAATTAAATGAAGAACACAAGTTACAAGTAAAGTAATAATTTTTAATACACACACACACACACACACACACACACACACAGGGTTTTCATATTTTATGGGCGCATTCCATAGAGGCAAAGATTTTATACTGCACAAACTACAAGCTTGTTTCATCATTGGGACCAAAAAAATGTCCCCGCAAGGTCAGAATTTACAGGTATTACTATACTTGTGTGGACATAACATATAGGGAATACCAGGACCACACCATATCTTAAAACATCATTGCATCTTTCTTTTTTTCTTTTCTGTCACAGAAACTAAGCAAAAACAAACACTAGATCAGGGCTGAGGCAGACTAAACACACAGGTGTAAGGACAGTTGCAAGGCAAAGACATGGTGAAACTAAAAAAAACAGGTAGTATAAGTATAATCCAGACACATTAGAGCAACAACCAATGACAGGACCGGGGCAGAGACAAGATATTAATCAGAACAAAAGCCCACATGGTATCTCACCAGGCTCTCTGTTTTCTCACTAATAAATAAATTTAAAAAATGCAGCTTGTCATGTTACAGCAAAACTGCAAAATATAAACTACTCTGTCCTGAAAACGTTTACATGTTGGAAAACAAAAAGTTATAGCTTTACCTCTATTCTTTTTTTTTCTTAAGTACACTGATTTTAAACTTTTGTATTGGATCTCAATGGCCAAAAAAAGACTAATAAATTTCAACATTTTCCAGTATTTCAAGATTTGGAACATTCTAAAATGATAAGTAATTACAGTAATGAAGCAATATTTTTTCTAACCCCTTTAACAAACCTATGATCAAAAGAGAAAAAAAAAAGTCATGACATACCTCTCACTGTAATCTTGACAGGATCACTGAACTCTGTGAAGTAGTAGCCATTGTTATAGTAGCTGTAATATGTGTAGTGGTTTCTCCTGCCTGCGTGACACTTGTACTCTGTTTCTCCTGCATTATCGACTGTCACTGTAAGTGTGTTCTCTTGTTCACTGTTCAGATTCTGTAACCACTCATTATTTTTGTACCATTCAAACCTCCATGCAGTCTCCTGCTGCAGCTCACAGCTCAGAGTGACGGTGTCTCCAGTGTAGACGGAGCTCTGAGGATTCACTCTCACAGTCGCTTTGGGTTTTGCTGTTGGTATGAAATGATGAAGGAGTCAGAGCTGCTTTTCACTTTACAACATAAGCAGTGTCTAATATTTTAATACAATATTAAATACATTTAATACGAGATATATTCAGTATATTTATGTAACAAAATTCCTGACTGGACTGAAGTGTAGAAACACTAATTGCTGATTTTAGTTATTTCATGGATCCTGCACAAATCCTGAACCACCATCTGAACATATCTGCATTTATTTTAAATGAGCAAAAACATGACTTCATACAGTAAAGCCATGACAGAGGATTTTTGAATTTTCCTTAAAGCCACAGAAGAGACTCACACTTGAGAGGTTTTTTTTACATAAAATGTAAGTAATTCTATAATTATGCTAATCAGTGACTATATGTGTAGCTGAATTGAAGAATAGTTGCATGTCTCTTGTGCATTACATCATCATTACATCATCATTAAAACAACATCATTAAAACAAGGAGGAGTGCTCACACATTTTATAAAAGATGACAGCAGACAAAGTAATAAAATAATCAAGTGAAGAGAATATAATGAGGCTCGTATTTAAATGCTGTGAGGGATTTCTAACTCAGCTAATTAGACAGACATTAATGTGGATGATGCTGATCATCAAAACCTCTCAGAATCACAGAATACTTAAGTAACTTAATATATACTTAAGTATACTTAATACTTAAGTAATCTTCAGATAATGGCAGAGCCAACACAAGGTGAGATTTATTACGTTTATTCTTAATGTTCACTGTGTTCTATTAATCAGACTGATTCACCACAATTTTAATATAAACTTAATCTAAAACTCAGATGTTACTGAAAAAGACATTATGGTGATTCTTGAAATTGTTGTCTACTCGACAGGGAAGTGAAAGTCAACATTAAAGAAACTGGGACTCAGTTACTGACAGCTCAAAATCAGATCAACAGCATAACTGATCTCTGAGCTCTGAGAGTCTCTCCAGAGTCTTCAACAGACCAGATTCTGAACTCCTGACTTGTGCTGTCTGTGTAGTCTCTCTCCCTTTCATCTATATAGGGTTCATTATTATTTTTCTTCCAGCTGTAAGTCCCCTGAGTGTCTCCTCCTCCCTGTATGTAAGTCTACACTACTATCATGTATATTGTGAGTATGAGTACATGTTTTTGTTACTTGTTGATACTGATATCTGTAACCTGCTTAATATTAAGAAATCAGGGGCATCATGGAGCATTTTATTTAGCACTAGTTATGTCAGTTGCTCTCTTGTGCTGCTGTCATTAAACTTGTGCTGTTTTGTATTTAATATGTTAAGACTTTTAAGCAGCATGAAACTATTTATCCAAATCTGATGTTGCAGCCATCCTTTGATTAGTGCTATGAAAACTGCATTAATTAACAAAGAACAAATTAATAAATTGTACACAAACTTCTCAGCATCAAAACAAATTAAAAATGCAGACAATATAAAGGAAAAACTATATATAAATCACCTTGAGCCTGGGCCACTGGTATAAGTGAAATCAGCACTAAAAAGGAAACAAACAGAACATTATGTAAATATGGAAAATATTTGTTTGTTTCACTTTATTGCAAAAAGTAACCAAGTATGCAGCAGATATTATAATTGAAGTCTGAAAATCTGATAGCTGGGACATAAAATCAAAGGACTATCACACTGTTATGTTCTTACACAGAGAGAGAGAGAGAGATAACTACAGGATATTTTAATCCTGACCTTAAATACATTGTAGTAGTTTGAAACAGAACTGTTTAAATTCCTCTCATCACCTATCAGTCTGCTCCCATACACTGAGAACAATCTGTACACATCTGTTTTATTTTGATGAAGTTAAAGCAGTGATGGTCTGCTTCATAGAATTTATAAGAGGCAGGGATTTATTTCTTTACTTTTTTATTGTTCATTGCCCAGGCAAAATGTTAATGTGTGTTGTGTGGGTTGTGTACGTGTGTTGTGTGTGTTGTGTGGGTTGTGTACGTGTGTTGTGTGGGTTGTGTGGGTTGTGTACGTATGTTGTGTGTGTTGTGTGGCTTGTGTACGTATGTTGTGTGTGTTGTGTGGGTTGTGTACGTATGTTGTGTGTGTTGTGTGGCTTGTGTACGTATGTTGTGTGTGTTGTGTGGGTTGTGTACGTATGTTGTGTGTGTTGTGTGGCTTGTGTACGTATGTTGTGTGTGTTGTGTGGGTTGTGTACGTGTGTTGTGTGGGTTGTGTACGTATGTTGTGTGTGTTGTGTGGGTTGTGTACATATGTTGTGTGGGTTGTGTATGTTGTGTAGGTTGTGTGTGTCGTGTGGGTTGTGTAGGTTGTGTGTGTCGTGTGGGTTGTGTACGTGTGTTGTGTGTGTTGTGTGGGTTGTGTACGTATGTTGTGTGTGTTGTGTGGGTTGTGTACGTATGTTGTGTGGGTTGTGTATGTTGTGTAGGTTGTGTGTGTCGTGTGGGTTGTGTAGGTTGTGTACGTATGTTGTGTGGGTTGTGTATGTTGTGTAGGTTGTGTGTGTCGTGTGGGTTGTGTAGGTTGTGTGTGTCGTGTGGGTTGTGTAGGTTGTGTGTGTCGTGTAGGTTGTGTATGTTATGTAGGTTGTGTGGGTTGTGTAGGTTGTGTGTGTCGTGTGGGTTGTGTAGCTTGTGTGGGTTGTCTAAAAATGTTTAATTTTATTAAAGGTCTGTAGACTCGTTTTAGACTAAGAAATTCTGATCCATTGTCTCATTTAGAAGTGGCTCACCCTCCCTCCACCACCAATTTCTATCCTCTGTTGGTACAGTCCTGTCCACCCGAATTAACTCTAAAAATTTAATATGAGATAATCAACTCTAATGTCCCATTTAAACCAGGGGTTCTCAACCGGGGAGCCATGGCCCACTAGAGGGCCTCAGTGATCTTCCAGATGGGCCATGAAAAAAATACTAATTAATTTAAATATATTCCTACATGTAATTAATTTTATTATTAATACATTAAATTAAAAAATAACATGCTAAAACTATTTTTTTTAAATAAGAAATTAATAATTAATTTAATTTTGACTGAAACCCGAAAATGTAGTTAACATGCACCGAGCATTCAGTCAGGCATTTCACCACAGCAATCAATTGACAAATTTGTAGTTCAACTGTCAGTCGATAAACAGACTTCTACTCAGAAAAAAACTGCCATCAATGTGACAACAGTTACCTTAACTATGGGTTTGTGCTGTTTTTAGAAAAGCAAGGATTTGCAAAAAGCAAAACAACTGGCTAGTGCACAGACCGAAATAAAAACACGTGGCAAAAAACACTTGTGTGAATAAAAAACTCCTCAAAGCTCCTCTTTAATTTTGCCTTGTGTTACTGCAATTGTGAGAGAATTTGGAGAGGAGAGTCCAAGCAAGCAGCTGAAATACCACTTTTAAAAGACACAGTCAAGCTCCACATCTCCTGCATGTCCAAAGACATCACAGAACAGTGTGCAGCATGGCTTCACAGCAATTATGAGTCGTGTGAAAAATGTCTCAGCTGCTTACATATGCTTGCTATGAATGGAAAAAGGAAGTACATGAGGACTTTTTGTTTTGTAAGGAGCTACGCAGTACTACAACGGCAAAGGATATTTTCAGAGTGATGGATTATTTGATGACATCGAATAAAATAAACTGGGCTAACTGCATCGGTGTCTGCACAGACGGAGTTGCAGTGATGATGGACAAGCACTCCAGAGTGGTCCAGCAGATAAAAAGCTGTTACACATTACTTTTTTCACAGAGATGCTCTTGCTACAAAATATATGGAACCTACTCTTCATCATATTCTACAACAGGCTACAATGTTTGGGGAGCAACAATCTCCAGATTATTCACAGCCTTCTAGGCAGAGGTGGGTGCTGAAAACCACTCGCTGCTCATGCACACAGAGGTGAGATGGTTATCCCGGGGACGAATGCTGACTCTCATCTTTAAACTGCATTATCCAGCATGAACGAGTTCAGGCTTTCAAAAGAAAGCTAAAACTATAGAAAAAACTGTGCACTTTCAGGAACCTGTGACACGTTTGAACAAATTAGTGCCTTTCTAGCAAAGAAGGAACTAGATTTTGAAATCATCAAACCCCATGTTGCAGTGCACCTCTCAAAGATGTCAGAGAAATTTGACTGTTATTTTCCTGCAATGTCTGAGGATCAAGCAGCTTCTTATCTCTGGAAAAAAAATCCATTTACTGAAAACATTGAGGAAAAGCTTCCAGCTACCTCCCCATCTAGACTTTTGGAAGAATTCATAGACTTATCATCTGATAGCACTCTGAAAGCGGAAATACCATTGGAGACATTCTGGTGTGAGACTGCTGCAGAGTATCCAGTGTGTCATGCAGCAATGAAAGTACTGCTACAGTTCAGCACCATCTACCTTTGTGAGGCTGGGTTTTCAGCCATGACAGCCATCAAATCAAAACACAGATGCAGACTGACCCCTGAGCACGACATGCTTGTGGCTTTGTCAAACATCCCTCCATGTATTGACCACATCATTCACAAGCAACAGCAGCAGGCTTGTCACGAATCTTGAATTTATTGTTTACAGAAATAATTACAGTGGAAGAGTAATAACAAACAAATGCTTTTTGTTAATGAAAAGGTTGAAAAACGAACACGTTTCTCATTGCTGCAGAAGTACAGTATACCAGAATCTAGGGTGGCCTTAAAACACTGACTTGGAGAAGAAGGGGACCTTGGAGTATAAAAGGTTGAGAACCCCTGATTTAAACATTTGTAGCGTTGATGTTCAAACTAATATCATCATTTGTTTGCTTCTTTAAAACTCATTACAATTACACTGTGATGGTAATAGTTTAATGTATGAGCTCGTGTGAGTAGCTGATGGGAAGATAAGAAAAAGGAATCATGATTTCTGTTCAAAGAATTTATTTGTCTAGAAATTTTAAAAATATTATACTTCATATTTCATGTGCACTTACATTTTCATGTTTAATATGAAAAATATAATATTTATTATATATAGCATTTATCATTTATAGCAATTAGCATTTTTCATTTCCTTTATTTATATTATTGTCACACTGTCTTTTGGAATATTTGTCTGATAACAATCAGTTGCTTGTGGGATATATGACAGTGTGTTAGAGTGTGAAGCTGATTACTGATGAATCCTAAAATTGCTGCTACAAAATTATGGGTCATATGAGGGTCATACAAGGATTAATAATATATGAAGTTTTGTGTTAAATGTTTATCAAAAATGTCATTATTATCCATTGGCTTATTGCAGTTTTTGCACTGTAGGTGATATTTTGTGGCTGGTTATGGAAAGTCCACTGTAATAACTCTGTGCAGTAACATCACAACGAGAGAGAATTTAAAGAGTCCATTAGGACAGAGAAACAATTTGTAGGTTGTTTTAGGTTAAGAATCTTGTTTTAAGAATGGTGTGGAGGAATATCAGAAACCAGACAACATAAACAGTAAATTGTGGACAATTTATGAACTTGTGTTATGGACACTGAGGGAAGAATGGACTGAAGGAAACCTAACTGACATCTTAGACACTTTACTTGAAAGTGAGGTTGGAGCTAATAACAGATTCAAATACAGACCATGGTAAGACTGAATGAGGACAGTGACCCAACTCTTCCTTCTATATCTTATGTAAAGGGTTAAGAAATGGTGCATTAAATTTTTAGTGGAAAACAGCCCCCCCTCACCCTAATTTTTACTTGGAGCATCACAAATGGAGTTATTTAAATATACATAGATATATATGTGTATCAGGTCACAACTGCAGCATCAATTTCACGCCATAAGTATTGTGGTCTTAAAATTATTGTAACATCTGGGCACCCCCGCCCCGTGTGGGGCGCGAACCCGGACTTCTGTGGTGGTGGCATGCACTGATATGCCATGGAGAAAGACCCAGGTGCAGGATTTAATGAAGTACTGCTTTATTTAAAAGCACAAGACATGGGGAAGACTAACCTAACACTAGACATGACGTTACTGAAATCAAAATGAAACGGAAATCTAAAACCTAAACATAATCCTTAGCAAAAGCAAGAACATGCCATAACCAGATACAGGACAAACCCACAGAGCAGATGAACAATGACCGACAAGAACAAGAACACAAGGGTCCCTATTCATAGGGCTAGACATTAAGGTAATTGGGGAACAGGTGATACAACAGGAAGGAGAACAATAGGAATGGCATGACACAAAACACACATGAAGAAGCAGGCTTCTGAGATTCACCTGCCAGCGCCCTCTCTGGGCCTGGCAGGGAACTGTCCACCTGTTCCTGACGAATATAATACACTACTCACAAAAAGTTAAGGATATTTGGCTTGTGGGTGAAATTTATGGAAAATGTAAAAAGTTCATGCTACAGTGATATTATATCATGAAAGTAGGGCATTTAAGTAGAAGCATGCAATGGTGATTTCCTCATCTCAAACAATTTATTGAAACAAAAGCCAACAACAGTGGTGGGTATACCACAACAAAAAATGTCAATGTCTCAATAATTTGTCATGTGCCCTTGACCATCAATTACAGCTTGACAACGATGTCTCATGCTGTTCACGAGTCGACTCTTCTTGAAGGGCGGCCCTCAGGTCATTGAGGTTCTGGGGTGCAGGGTTAAGAGCCTCTACATGGTGACTCAGCTGATCCCATAGGTTTTCTGTGGGATTCAGGTCTGGAGAAAGTGCAGGCCACTCCATTTGAGGTACCCCAGCCTCCAGGAGCCGTTCCCTATCGATGCGACCTCGATGAGCTGGAGCATTGTCGTCCATAAAGATGAAATTAGGCCTGTGTTGTTCATGCAGGGGCACAATGACTGTACCATTCACAAGATGTAGAGCAGTTCTGTGTTGAGTAGACACACCTGCCCAGACTGTAACACTAACACAACAGTGGCTGATGCATAGCGCTCTCCTTGACGTCTCCAACATTGTTGGTGGCCATCATTTCTGCTCAACGTGAATCGACTTTTATCAGAGAACAGCACATGAGGCCCACTGGTCCCTCGTCCAGTGTAAATGCTCCCTGGCCCATGCAAGACGATGACGCCTGTGCCTGGTGGTGTGGTCAGGTACCCTTGCAGGTCATCTAGCATGCAGACCACGCTGATATAAATGGTTTTGAATGGTCGGACGTGACACTTGGGTGCCTCTCACCTCCCTTAAATGTGCCTGGAGTTGAGTGGCATCCATCATCCGGTTCCGCAGGGCACTGTTCACAATGTAGCGGTCATCAACATGGGATGTGGCCAAAGGACGTCCACTTCTATGACTTTCTGTGACTTTTCCAGTCTCTCTGTATCTCTGTCACCACTTCGCTCTGAGAACATCCTGTTTGAAGCCTCACAATGGCGAGGTACTGTTGATCAGTTGTTAGGTGTGGTCTTGGTCTCATGATGTCAAAATGTGAACAGCATGATGAAGACGACTGTTTAAATATTAATTCTAATTGAACCAGAAAATTTATTGGTCGATTCATGGATCAAACACCAGTTGTGAATTTTGCCATTAAGCACCTTGTTAGAGAACAGCAAGTTCTGCAAAAAGTACTGAAACACTGAACAGTTGGACAGGTGCATTCAAAAGTGTAGAGAAGGTCAAAGTAAGTTCACCTTTAAAGGTTATAGTGCATTTTAGGTGCATCCTGAAATTTCACCCGAAAGCCGAATATCCTTAACTTTTTGTGAGTAGTGTAAACTAAACAAAGAAATCTAAAAGAAAAGAACAAAAATAGTAGGAATTAAAAACTAAATTTTATTTTCTTGCTTACTTTCTTTACTTTACTTACTTCTTTCTGCTATTTTTGCTCATAATTTTCTCTTTATTCACGCTTCCGTTTTCTGTGCTCTTCTCTCCAAGTTGCTAGTTTGCGATTCCAAATATCCAGAAATAAAGTAGAGTTTTATTCAGATTAGAGGCAGGATAAATGGTCCATTGGTCCACTGCTTCTGACAGCCTTTTTTTGTCTTTTATTTAGATTAATTAATTAATTAATTTATTTATTTTTCTGGAGACTAAGCAAAGTTTATCAAATCAAATTTTTAGAAAATGTCATACACATTATAGATATCAGTTTCCACTTGGTCAAACACTCAATGTTTTTTGTGTAACATTAAACAGAATGTCAAGAAACTGAAACTGAAACTAAATAATTTTCACCACAACATGAGAGTTCGGCTGAGCGCCAAAAGCTTTAAACTGGAACAGAAACAGTCAAATCTTGATGAAGCTCCATATGGAGTCCTGCACAGGTGTAAATAGTTTCCTAATAAAGTGGCCAATGAGGGCATTTAGTGACACCTTATGACTTTGAATAGTTCTTTTGTCTTCATCTGACTGCTTTTGACTTTAAACAAGTTCGATGTTGTCAGTGGATTTAAATTTACCCACATTATCAACAGGTAAAAGTTAGTTATTGCTTTCAAACCTTCATCTTCACACCTCCTCCTCTTCTTCACAGCTGAAATTGCATCACTAAATAAAAATAGAAAATAAACCACATCTGTTACCTGCTGTCTGTTCTCAGGCCTCTAACACGGTCCCTGCTCTGTGTGTGTACAGGACTAATGAGAAGAGTTTGATAACTAGATGACCAAGCAAAATAGGAGCACTCTGCTGAAATTCCCATAACAAAATGTTAGTGATAATTATTTAGTGATTAGATTTAGCATTAGTTAGGTATTAGTGTGTATTTGAGTGATTTTGCTGTTCTAATGACTGACTGACAGAGCAGTGGTGTGGGTTAAAGCCTTACCACTTCCTGTTTGCTTATGGAGAGAATAAGACAGAGAGAGAGAGAGAGACAGAGAGAGACAGAGAGAGACAGAGAGAGAGAGGGAGGATAGATACATGTACACTACTCAGCCATAACATGTCCCCCTCACCCAAGCTGACCATTTGAAAACGGGAGATCTGGTCTAATGCATCTTGATCTAATGCATCTTTTACTGTATGATGCATGTGGCAAATATTTTCAACTTCACACCTCCTCCGCTTCTTCGCTGCTGAACACACAGCACTGAATTAAAAAAAGTAGAAGGTAAACCACAGCTGCCAACTTGTCTCTGTTCTCACGCCTCTAAAAGAGTCACTGCCCTGTGTGTGTCAGTGTACAAGGCTAATGAGAAGTGTTTATTTCTGCATAAGTTTTTGATAGATTTGACACAATAAGTAAATAAACCTAGACAATATTTTGGTGTATTTTCCTTGTCTGAAGTTTCACATTTTCTTCCTGAATGTGGATGTCCAGGAAGTTTTTGGGTGTCTCCAAGATAAGTTTCAGATTCATTGCAACCATAACTGGCATAAAGTGTTTCCTCAAGATGTGTTAATGATTCTGTGAGTTGACCACAGCAGAGTTCCTTTGTTTTTAGGTTCTTCTAATGTGAGGAATATCAATAGTGGTCTTGAGCAAACCTGAGCACCCCAATATATTCTTGTCACATTTTTTACTAGAGATAACAACCTGCTGCAGCAGCATTCCCACTTATGAATTAATAACATTTAATTATGCCTCTTATGGACAATATTCCTAGCATAGGTGACAACTGAAGCTTCTGACCAGAAAAAAAATAAACTCTGTGGATGATGAATAGCAAAAATCATTAAACTTAAATTTTTAATAAGAATAATTATACATTTAGTGATGTTATTTTGTCCATATATAATATACCCAGTAATAGTGATGGTATAGTGTTCCTGATAAAGTGGCCAGTGAGGGTATATTCTGAAATCTTTTCAATCTGAATAGCTGTTTTGTCTCCAAATGACTGCTGTGGAGACTCTGTCTTTAAATGATTGTCTTCAGATTGGACAACTTTTGAATTAAAAAGAGGTCAATGATATCAGCTGAGTTAAATTTATCCACGTTATCAACAGTTAAAGTTAGTTGTTGGTTTCACACGTCCATCTTCACACCTCCTCCTCTTTTTCACAGCTCAACTTGCATCACTAAATGAAAATAGAAAATAAACCACATCCTTCACATGCTCTCTACTCTCAGGCCTCTAACACGGTCACTGCTCTGTGTGTTTACAGGACTAATGAGAAGTGTTTGTTTCTGCACAAAAATTGCTGTTATTTTTATAACATAAAATAATAATTAGATTATCATTAAAAATGATTTGTGATTATTTTATAAATGCAGTGCATTTATTTGGTATTTGTGTGTATTAAAGTGAACATTATTCCTACAATAATAACAAAAATGGAAATATAGGTTATGAGCTATTTTCTTAGAAAATCTAATTAAGAGTTTTGTTAAAATCATGTTACATTTAATATTTTTTTTTAACACAAAACATGTTTCTGTATACAGGAAACAACAGAAGATGATCATCAGGTACAGATTCCAACAATACAGACTTGTTTACTCTCATCAGATGATTTAAACCCTGTGTTTTAAACTCGCTCTACTTGTACTCTTACCTGTTGAACTATCATAGTTACTGAGAGTAGATACACATCAAACTAAACCCTTCTCATAACAGATATGGAGACACTGATCCACCTGAGCAGTCATGCTGAAGTACACACAATGTCCTAATCACACAATAAGATCATCACTCAGGACATTCAGACTGCAGATGAACAACTTTATACCCCACCACTCACTCTAATGAAGACACAAAGAGAACATTTACTCACAGAGCATCACAGAGAGTGGACTGAGCTCCATCCTGTCCCTCTAATGACTGACCGACTGACAGAGCAGAGGTGTGTGTTAAAGCTGAGCCACTTTACCACTTCCTGTGTTCTAATAGAGAGAGAGAAAAAGAGAGAAAGAGAGAGAGAGAGACCCACCACAATGTCTGACTATAACCCCTCTTGTAAGTAGATATGCAGTTCAATATTCAAACATCTGGATAGAAATTTTTTGTATGTCTGGGGATGACAGGTGAAGGAATTTGACATATAAACATTCAATTCAGTTCAAATAATGCATAATGTTCTAACTGTCTAATTTTTTTGGAGAAGTTGTTTGATGCTTTAGCAATTGTTTTTGATAACTTTCATAAACTGAACTAATAAAATGTTCCCCTAAGCAAATGTAATCATAACTAGGAAAAAATCTGCAGGTCAACGAGTTTGTCCAAGTGGTGTTGCTGTACCTAGCTGAACAACAATGCTTGCGCATGCGCAGTTCAGATCAGACGGCGGTTCCCCTCCATGCTCGAGTCTCCTGCTTGTAGTCCATGTGATGTTCTGCTCTTGTCAGGACCGTGTTACAGCAAGACAAAAGTCACAACTCATCCAGATAGTTGAAGACACTTAAGGTAAGATCAACTAAGTTCCGATTATAAATGTACTTAGTGTTAGCTTTATATTGTAGACTTCTGGAAGAAAGTATGTCCGGGGGCGGGGCTAGGGGGAAACAGATCCCCAAACAGAGTTGGACACAACACCGGCATTACTTTTGAAAACTGCCACAGCAGAAGAAAATCCTCACAACTGTAACGTTAGCAGAAGAGACTGAACAAGCTTTGTCTAAATAACTAAGCGCTAGGCAACTAACACGTCGAGCTAGCATTAGGGCTAATGTTAGCTAGCTAGAAATGTTGGTGCCAGGTTAGCTAGCTAGCACGTTAGCCGTCCTACATGACGGTCATGTTAAATCAAGCAGAAACGAGCTAACGGCACCGTTACAGTTGGGAATATTTTCTTCTGCTATGGCAGTTTTCTAAAGTAATGCCCGGTTAGCTCCTAACGCTAACTCTGACTGAAACCAGCGTTTAGCTAACGGTAGCTAGTTACCATGATGGGACAAAGCTAGCTGTTGGATAGATGTGTATCTGCTGCCTTTATATTGTTTATACAGTTTATATATTTTGTTTACATTTTTTGTAAAACCACTTTTGTAATTGAAGTTAAGCTGTGTTTGTTATTTGTACCTTTATAGATTGTTTTGTTTGTTGTATGTTGCGGGACTTTTATTTTGAAGCCTCGATTCCGGGTCTCGTGCAGATGCTGATTTAGCGGGAGGGTTTTTAGTGAAGAAAGTTAGCGGTAAGCACGGACATTATGGATGCTCTGATAAAAGTTTATTCTAGTCATAAAAAGAACTTAAACTATCATAAAGAAGATTTAAAGACTATTTCCCTTTCTCACAGCATGCAGCCAACGAGGTTGCTTCTGTTCCTCACGCTTTCACTGTGTGTCAAGATAATGTGTTTGTTGTGTTTTGTTGTTACTGTGTTTAGTTTTCACAGTGGATTTGAGGAAAAGTCTTCAAATAAACCAGTAACAGGAGAACCACTTGTTACACAGGTGAGTGTGTGTGTGTGTGTGTGTGTGTGTGTGTGTGTGTTGAGTACAGTTCAGTTGTGGGTGTTGAGGAGTCACAGACAGGTGATGTTGTCTTGTAGTTGATGATCACCTGTATGTCCTGCCTCATGTGCTGGGTATCTCCACTGTCCTTATAGTGGTCATGGATTCTCTGGACATGTGCTCTTTGCCTCTTTTGTGACTCGGGACAGTTTGGCCCTTGCTGTTTTTAAGGCCGTCTTGTCCTCTGATCTGAAGGCGGAGTCTCTAGACTTCAGCAGTACCTTTGCGGTCATCCACGGCTTCTGGTTGGAGTGTGTGGTGATGGTCTTGGAGACGGTCATGTCATCAATACACTTGTCGATGTAGCCGGTCACTGATTCTGTTCTCCTCCAAGTTGATAGAGTCTCCGTTGGTTGCAGCCTCCCTGAACATATTCCAGTCAGTGAACTCAAAACAGTCCTGAAGAGCAGAGGTGTCTCCTGCTGACCAGGTTTTCTACTGTTTCAGAACCGGTTTAGAGCGTCTGACCAGCGGTCTGTATGCTGGAAGTAACATAACAGAGATGTGGCCGAGGTGGGGGTGGGGCTTTGTGTGGGACGTGCCAGGAATGTTTGTGTAAACAAGATCCAGCGTGTTAAGTCCACATGTCCATAGAATTTAGAGAGTACTGATTTGAGACTTCTCCGGCGATAATAAACAGACCGTCGGGGTCAGCATTCTGCAGATCGCTAATAGCCCCATAGAGTTCACAGCAACATGGCAACAAACTTCACCTCACCTTCAGAGACATTTCTGAACACAGAAAATAATTACGTTTGAAATAGGTGAATGTGCCGTTATTATGTGTTTGTTATTGTTTACATTTATGAAATGGTCTATATAGAATTGTTTCTTTTTCCTCTCTTGCAGCTGCAGTAATGAAATGGAGCAAAGACACAGCCGAGGAGACGATCAAACAACATGCTTCAGATCTCCTTAATCATGCAGCAGTGAGAGAGAGAGGGATTGGTGTTTATTTATTAATTGTTATTCACTGCAGCGTGAGGTAACTTTCAGTTTTCACACACACACTCACACACACACACACTCTCACACACACACACACACACACACACACACACTTGCTGAACTGTACATCATTACACTCCCTTCACAATTTTCCCACATTTCTTTTTAGACTGCTGCTACAACAATAAAACACAATGATCTGTTTTTCTGTTAACTGTGTATTGTGTTTACATCCACAGCATTTTACTATTGCACTTTATTCATTACAAAACTGTGTAGTGGTCAGTGCTGCACTGTCCCTGGTCAGTTATTGTACTGTACTGTACTGTCTTGCACTGTTTACACACATGCACTTTATGTAGTACTGTGTAGGTCTGTGTAGTGAACTTAGTTCTGTGTTGTCTCCTGTAGTTGTGTGTTTTATGTAGCACCATGGTCCTGGAGGAACGTTGTTTCATGTTACTGTGTACTGTACCAGCTGTATGTGCTTCAAATGACAATAAAAGCTACTTGACTAAACACCAGTGACCTGGAGTCCCAGTTAATGACGTCCGCTCGTAACAACGAGTCTAAAGTCTTTACTTATGGTTTAGTAACTGGATACATGGAAATATTCTCAAAGAAATCCTTATTTTAACTCATTTCAGCACTTTTCAACACTCTACACAGTTCTGGAGCACATTATTCTCACACCAGTCTCTTCCCTACACAAATCTTTTCTGATTGGCTCATAACAGATCCATCATAACAGGAGAAACTTCCTATTGGACAATCAAATAAAAACTGTTACAGCAATTACATTTCACATAACTGAACACGTTCATACTCAATATATCCTTCTTACTATATTATATTTATTTATGTATAGTTTCATAATAAGACACAAACATGTAATGCTTTACTTTATTAGGATTACAATCATTTATATTAAAGAATATCACACTGAGAGTGTAATATCTAAATGTACATTAATTTCTTACTGTCTACTTTATTATTGTATACTAATTGGTGCAGTTATCAAAATCTACTAATCATGTAGCAGCAGCACAATGCATACACTCATGCAGTAACACACACACACACCAGTCTGTATAGATTACACAAACAAAAAGTAAGCCTTGTTGGTGAGAGAGGTCAGAGGAGAATGGTCAGACTGCTTGGAGCTGACAGGAAGGATACAGTAACTCAGTATGTGGGGGTCAGTGATTGAAAAGTGAAACTAAAATGTCTTTGACTCCCTCTAGTGGTAACTGCTGTATGGTTTTAATCCTGACTAGTAAGGGGTGGATTCTTCAATACATCCAACCAATGATTTGCTCCTTCACATCCTGCACGATAATGCAGTCTTTAAAAAGCAGGAACAATCTGCTGAAGCAGTCATGTGTTTTACACAGTCGGGTGTTTGTTTTTGCTGTAATGAATCCTCACTACAAATTCAGTTCCTCTGACAGAGGAGGTCGATTATGGACAGGCTTCCTATCAGAGAATCAGGAGCTGGAGAAGAGATTCTTTACAGAGATCCATTTATTAAACAGTCTCTGTCTCTGCACTACACTGAAACTGGAACATATGGAAACACCATTAGTTCCTATGACAGGCTTTCTGACAGTTTTAATGTGTATGTTTGTATAAGGCTAGAGTTTTAACTTCACCATATTGATGTGTTGAAATGTGTTATATTCACCTGCTCTCAGTGTGTGTCTCGTCCCTGCAGCAGATTATAACTTCTTTTTATTAATGGTGTGTAAATAAGTAAAATGTTAAATGTACCTGTAAAGTTCCTACATAAATGTGCACAGCGCCCTCTATCTGTTGAATGATGGTATATTGGAGTGAAATCCGGGGTTTCTCACAGCAGGTTTAATGGGACATGCTGTGGGTAAGCTGTGTGCTTTGAGTGGTTCAGAGATTTATCAGGAAAAGTGAATAAAACACAAAAGTTACTCTTTGCTATCAAGTATTTTTGTAATGAACATTTTATGGTCATTTGACCTACTAATGATTAATGTGTGTGCAGCTACAAACCCTACAAGTGTTTATAATAAACCTCTCAACAATCAGGACAAAAAATAAGGAACACCCTAACAAGTTTCTTTAAACTACTTATTGTTTATTGTTTATTCTAAGCCATGCGTTTATAGTGTGCTGGAAATAAATGATTATAGAAATAAATATGAGGGCAAACAGGGCAAATAGTTTCTAATGCTAATAATACCACAGAGATTAAATCAGTTATCAGTCATAAGTCAGTATCAGGAAGGAGATAAATCCTATATACAGCTGTGCTTTCCTGAAATAATATTTCATGCTTGACCACACAAAATACCAACCATTAAAATTACTCAGTTCTGATCGATATATTTAACTTTAATAATCACATAACTTTCATTTAAATCAGATGATACTTTATGTTCAAATCTGATTTATGTTGATGTTTAGAATAATAAATAAATGTTCTCTCTTCTTTACTTTAAACATCAATAGTAACACACTGTAAACACAGTTCCAGACATCCACCGATCTCTCTATTACAAAGACATGTCTCAGGTTTTCTGTATCTATAGACCAGCAGGTGGAAAAGGAATATTTTATCAAACTTATTTAAATAGCTGAGATGTTAATGTTGTCCCGCACACAGCCGCTAGATGGCGCTGGGAGCTCGTGCAGTGTTGCCGGAAGTGACACGTGCATGAAACCAACGTATTTATAAATGCAGTATTTTGTTCAGTAATTGTTTAAGGACATTTCATGTTTTCAGTCTTTATACAGTCCATAATGCAGCTGGGATTACTATCCAGTATCCACTCATCCACTACTTATACAGTTGGGACTCCACAGAGGCCTCAGTCACTGTTTTTTCCCTTCTTCCACCCAGCAGTCTAAAACTGAAATATTCCCAAATTGTTGGATTCCTGGTTTAATCACAGCAAACTCTTCTGTGTTGATATCAGGATAAACTGAGGTCTAAGAACACCAGAGGAAATTCATCAAATAAATTTGTTCCCTCTTGCTGTTTTTTGTTTGTCATTACTGAAAAACATAGAAACACTATTACGATATACAGTGATGTACAATAAAGAAGTACAAGAAGGAGCAGAATCTCCCCCAAATCCACCAAAACACTCAGCCTCAGAGCAACAGCATGAGAGGATCGCTCAGAGAACTGTGTTCAGGGAGGGGATGAGTAGACTCTACTTCTGTGTACAAGAAGGGGATGAGTAGACTCTACTGCTGTGTACAGGAAGGGGATGAGTAGACTCTATTGCTGTGTACAGGAAGGGGATGAGTAGACTCTACTGCTGTGTACAGGAAGGGGATGAGTAGACTCTACTGCTGTGTACAGGAAGGGGATGAGTAGACTCTATTGCTGTGTACAGGAAGGGGATGAGTAGACTCTACTGCTGTGTACAGGTAGGGGATGAGTAGACTACTTTCTGAGGAAGCTCAGATGCTTTAATGTTTGCAGTAAGATGTTGAAGATCTTCTACGTCTGATGTTGCGAGTGCTGTCTTCTTTCCAGCTCAACAAACTGATAAAGAAGACTGGCTCTGTACTGGGATGCTCCCTCAACTGTTTTGATGTGGTTGTGGGAAAGAAGACACTAAACAAACTAATGTCCATCCTGGACAATACATTTCACATATTTATTTTATTACTCTTGATAATTTCTTACTGCATATGCTATTCTTTTGATGCTGCTGTAATGTGTGAATTTTCCCTTGAGATTATTAAAGTGATCTATCTATCTATCTATCTATCTATCTATCTATCTATCTATCTATCTATCTATCTATCTATCTATCTATCTATCTATCTATCTATCTATCTATCTGTCTATAGGTTTTCCTTCCATCTGTTGGATAACTGGAGCTTCATCAGAACAGACACATGGCTCACTGCAGAGAGAAAGAAAGAGACAATAAACACATGTATAAATACATTTCTCCTGATATTGCTGTCATTGATGTTATAAACTAGTTAACTTGTTAAATCAGTGACAGAGGAAACAAATCAGTTATTCAAGTTATTTTGTATGTCCATAGTTAATTCTGTCATAATGGTCCATGTTGACTGGGATGATGGAACGTTATCTAGACAGCTTCCAAATGAACATGGATGAACTCTTACAGATTCTGTGAGGTGGGTTTTGTGTACATGGATACTGTAACTGGTTGATGATAAAATCTCCATAATGCACCTTTCTTACTTCATGGTGTTTGGTTTTTTTAAGAATGATGCTGTAAATGTCATGAGTTTTACCTCCATGTTGTGCTTCACCGCTGAATAGACAGTATCATCAGCCACACTGGCCTTTTCTAGTGGAAATCAGATATCATGTGATCTAAATTATTAAGCAGAAAATTGTCTGGATATTTAATCATGCACAATTAAAATACATTAGACCACAGCAGTGTTTAATTCTGAATTCTGATTGGTCAGAAGGTGTTGATTAATTTTCTATAACAGCAGCTCTGACAGAAGAGCAGCTATAAATCACAGGTTTATATTAATGTGCTCATTGTAATCCCTTAAAATTTCTCTAGGGGGGTTATGGGGATGTGTTATTCAAAAAACATATAATATGAAGTTTTGTATAAGAAGTTTATTTCACATTTATGGAAGGAGTCTCCAGTATTAGCACTGTATTCATTTTAGGACGTTTTCTGACTGGGAAATCAAGACAGCTGACTTTATTCTCGGTAACAGGACAGATAGATTTTGTAACATTCACTTCAAGAGGCTGGTAAGAGAATTAATATTTATTCTGTACATGCTGTAAAATTAAATAGGGAAGCTGCTGTAGTTAAACACTTTGGGATGTGCTGTAATGGGAAAATAGTCACCTTCAATGTAAGAACTTTGAAGCTGTAACTCTGCTTCATCACACCACACTGTGACTGATTATTTTCCTATAACAGCACAACAGAGTGTTTTATTCATTACATAAAACAAGAGTGCATGGGATCATTTTGGTCTACCTTTTATTCTCTTTGCTTTTTTTGTTGGTTTTAGTTCAATCTCAGCATAAGTCACATCAGCATCAGCACCTGCAGTAGCTGAGAACAAAACCATCCAATGATCTTTAGCTTTTTTATACATCAGTCATAACTCATCAATATAAACATCAGTCATTATCAGTCTCCTGCAGAAAAAACTACACTGACATCTAGCTGCTTTTTTAGAGTAGATCTATAAACTCTGGGTTTAATTTTAGCTTCTTTTATCATTCAGCATTTGAAAATGTAGAGAGTGCACACTCTAAAACTAGCTCACTGAAAGGTATAATGAACAGGTATCGCAGTTGCGGCATGGTCAGCGATGAAACGACAGAAGCAGCAACAGATGACTTTAATGTCATCATGGATAAAAAAAAATCAAAATGCAACACTCTTTAATATTTCTGGTTATATTCTACATAGCATAGCTAAATCAGTTCTCAGACCTTTTTTTCTTTTGCAGAACCACAGCAGGATCATTAAGATCAGAAAAGCGATAAACAAAAATCCCAAACCCACAACCAGTCCTACTGTTAAACCACTGGATGTAGAACCTGAGACTGAGGAGAGAAAAGGAGCAGCAATCAAACACAGAAACTCTGATATTCAAAGGGAAAAATCAAATAAAAAATCAAATATCAAATGATTTCTCACATCTGAATAAGAGCCAGCTTTTCAGTGATTCTCCTCTCTCTGGGTGTTTACAGTGGTAGAAACCTTCATCTGACTTTGAGACAGTCTGGATGATCATCTCTCCTGTAGTCTGGTTCTGGAGAACTGATCCATCTTTATAGAAATCAGCTCGGAGGTTTGAGGGGTTTGGGTTGTGATATAAACAGCGTAGAGTCAGAGGATGTCCCTCAGTCACAGGATGGACAGGACTCTCCAGGATCACATCACCATCTAGAACACAGAAAATCACAAAGAAGGAAATCCAGACACTATGATGTGTCTGTAGATAATAAATAAAAGTTCTCTTATTTATCTGTATATAACTTAAAACTCTCTAAGCCTGTAGAGTCTGCAGGTGTTTAATTCAAGTCTGCAGAAAACTGCCTACACTAGCTCATGAGAAAACATTCAAATGAATTATGGATACATCAGTACAGATATATATGTATATGAATAGCGAATATTAATTTGATCCCACGTTCATTTACTGGTACTAGTAAAACTAGTGCTATTACTAGCAAGCATGCGTGTATTCATACTCAGCATTATAGAAATTACAGGTAATGTTCTGAGAGAAAGATTGCTGTGTTTTTCCACAATTGTAAACTTGGAGTTCTCAATATTCTGTAATGAAACATTTCCCTTTTAAACACACTCCATGAAGACTCACCATGCACTGTGATGTTGACAGGATTACTGTTTTCTCCAGATTCAGACTCACACCAGTAAACTCCAGTGTAGGATGTGGAGAGGAAGCCGATGTTACATGTAGATCCTGTAACTGATCCCCAGTGTGAACAATCTAACACTCTCTCACTGTGTGTGTATCGTCTCACTGTCCATCCAGTAGAGTTACTCTGGTCCTCACAGCTCAGTGAGAGAGAGTCATTAGTAAAGTGTTGAGTTCTGCTGGGATTGATGATCAGAGAGACTGGAGAAGATTCATCTTATACACAGAAAAGAGCCATGTTAATAGAAAACTAAAGAGGAAACATGCAATATAATGAGCAGGACATTACTATAATATAACCTAATCTTGTGGTGTTTATTTTGCAGCAAAAACTCTTTTTACAGGATTATACTGTAAATGATTAGGCAGTTAAAGCAGTGAAATGAGACGGTGTACTGCATTATGATTTATTTCATAATATGAATATATTTACAGCTATTTTGCTTTTTTACAGAATTAACAGGAGTGTATTGTCATGGCTTCAGTTTTTGACTGCCACAGACTCCAACTTCCACCAACCACCATAAATCCCACATTCTCAGTTAACAGACTTTTATGTGCACCTGTTCCTTATTCTATGTGTTTATCCCCTTTTAAGTGCCTCGGTTTCAGTTCTTTGTTGCGATGTATACTTTCTGTTCTGTAGATATGTGACATTACTAAGTCATGTTTATTTAGTAGTGTTTTTCCAGTTTTGACTCTGCTTGCCTCTGGTTTTCCTGAATTGCTCCTGATTGACCTTTGCCTGTTTTTGACTGCTATTTGGATTGTTCAATGTGCTGTCTGATAAAATTATATGCCTAAATTTAAATAGCAATACTCTGCTTAAAAGTAGTGGTTATCTATCAAATATCTATCAAAAATATTTAGCTACTGATTAGTAGTTTGCTTTTGATTAATGCAAATGTATAACCTTTATTATAATCATGCAGAACTGGTACTCAGAAGTATAAAATTGAGGGGATTTTTTGGTGCTGAGAAGTGTGAAAGTGAAGGGATTTTCAGGGCCCAGAATAGTCACCCAGGTGAGAGAAGACATACATACGCTAGACATAACAGCGTCTTATCAGCATCGCTTAATAGGTAAAATAGAAGCACATTTACATTCAGACATAGAGGGTTTACTAAGATATAGAAGCACATCTAAACTTAGAAATAGAAGCATGGTTTACTAAGAAATGGAAGCACATCTAATCTTAGAGATAGAAGCGCATCTAACTAAGATGACACAGCGAAAAGGTCAAGGTATGTACACATCGTTGTAAACATCGAGGTATGTACACATCGCTGTAAACATCATGTACCCGAATGGTTGCGGTCAAATGAAGGAAGCATGCCCTTCTAGGTAGAATTTCCAAGTAAGTCTGAAATTACGGGGAACATTGAGAGAAGGAACATTGATGTCATCAAGGGGAGGATGTTTTAATTAAGGGGCAGTATCAGGACAAATAAGAAAATATATTAAGTATGTAAATTAAGGAAGGAGAGATTAAATTAGCCATACATTGAAAATAATGTGAAATTGCTGGAAATATTTCAATTTGGACAAGGAGGCACCATGGGGCGCCTGAGGTATAAGAAGAGGGGAATTTTTGGGGTTTTTTTTAGACCACCTGCTCTCTTCAGAAAAGCATGTGATTGACTGCATGTCTGAATAAAGAAACCTGCTTCTTCTCATCGGCTGACTGAGATCTCCGTTATTTTGGCTAAGTATTTGATAGTTTATTGAATTCACTGGGTAAGATTATGGAAATAATAGAAATAGACACAATCTAAAATTCCACCCTGAGATATGTCCACTCGGAGAGGAGTCTGAGTTCCGACAGTGCCTGTGTATTGTAATCCAACACTTTTACCTGTATCTATTTCCTTTTTTCTTGTGACTGTTTAGTTCTGCATTTTTCTGTGACTTTTCTTATATAAAAACATTCTGTGTTTGCGTCCAACCCCTGTGAGTCTGCTTTGTGACACAGGAATGTTATTATAGTACATTTTATTTTTTCACAGTTATCTGCTGCTAGTACTACAGCTGTAATTGTAATTTTTTTAAAATAACTAACATTTACAGTAAATTTCACAATGAGGAGCATTTTGTCTCTGTACCACCAGATGTCACTGTCACCTGAGTATTAGTGTCATTCTTTCACACCAGGAAAATTACCCAATGATAAAGGGTGGAGAACATAACAAAATTACAGGGAATCACAAACAAAATAATAACAACAATTTAATGACCTTATGCATATTAATAAATAAGTGCTGCATTAATCTAATCTTACATTAACACTTTTCTACACTTCAACACAACAGTTAATTTTCCTCACCAGTGATCCATAGTGGCTGTGGATTGCTGTACTGTGAGTGAAGGGCTGGTTCTCCTCTCTCTCCTCTGCACATATAAACTCCTGTGTGATTAAGAGCAGCAGGACTGAGAGTGTATTTGCCTCCAGATCCTCTGCTGCTGTCTGAGAGGAGCTCCACATACACGCTATAGCCACCATTATTATTTATTCCAGTTAAGCCGTCTCTGTAGGGAACAACTGTGTACCAGCTGAATGTCCAGTCTGTAGAGGAGTCTGTAACCTCACAGCTTAGAGTCACTGAGTCTCCTTCAGTCAGCCAGCTCTGTGGAGATACACTCAGTACTGCTTGTGATCTCTCTATTACACAGGAAATAAAAAAACAATTATACATGAATGTCTAACTGCACATTTTCATGAGTGCTCAGAAATCCTCACACACTCACCTGATACAGTCAGTGTAACTAGAATCTGTCAGCAGTCATGATATCTTACAGAAACACCATATAATTTTACACAGCCCTGTTTCAGTATGAATGACCAACTAAAAACTGAGTAAAAATTACAAATATTACACATGCCAAATTAATGTTTCCACACTGAAATATAAATAATTTTTCTATAACAGCATTTATTCCTTTTAAACTTCTAAAACAATTTTTATTTAATAAATTAAAAACATTTTTTCCCAACAATCTTTTTTGTCACTATTTTAAAGAATAAATATAAAAAATGCATCTTGTCATGTTAGGGCAAAACTGCAAAGCATAAACTCATCTGTCCTGAAGACTTTTATATGTTGGAAAACAAAGTAATAGCTATGTGGCTTTTGTGTTTTTAAACTCTTACAATGGGACAAATGAGAAATACTTTTAAACATACAGGTACATCTTAAAAAATTAGAATATCATGAAAAAGGTCAATATTTTTTGTCTCTCGGTTCAGAAAGTGAAACCCATATATTATATAGATTCATTACACATACAGTGAAATATTTCAAGCCTTTATTTCTTGAAATTCTGTGTCTCAGAAAATTTGAATATTGTGAAAATTTTCAATATTGGAAACTCATGGTGTCATACCCTAATCAGCTAATTACCTCAAAAGACCTGCAAAGGTTTCCTGAGCTTTTAAATGGTCTCTCAGTCTGGGTCAGTAGGCTACACAATCATGGGGAAGACTGCTGACTTGACAGTTGTCCAGAAGACAGTCATTGACACCCTACACAAGGAGGGTAAGCCACAAAAGGTCATTGCTAAAGAAGCTGGTTGTTCACAGAGTGCTGTATCCAAGCATATTCATAGAAAGTTGAGTGGAAGGAAAAAGTGTGGTAGGAAAAAGTGCACCAGCAAAAGGGATAACCGCAGCCTTGAGAGGATTGTCAGGCAAAATCCATTCAAGAATTTGGGGGAGCTTCAGACAAATCCTAGAAATTTCCTACAAATGTTGCATTCCTCGTGTCAGGCCACTCCTAAACCATACACAATGTCAGAAGCGTCTTACCTGCGGTGTGGAGAAAAGAACTGGACTGTTGCTCAGTGGTCCAAAGTCCTCTTTTCAGATGAAATTAAGTTTTGCATTTCATTTTGAGATCAAGGTCTCAGAGTCTGGAGGAAGAGTGAAGAGACACATAATCCATGTTGCTTGAAGTCCAGTGTGAAGTTTCCACAGTCATTTGTGAGTCATTTGTGATGATTTGGGCTGCCATGTTATCTGCTGGTGTTGGTCCACTGTGTTTTCTGAAGTCCACAGTCAACACAGCCATCTACCAGGAAATTTTAGAGCACTTCATGCTTCCTTCTGCTGACAAGCTTTATGGAGATGCTGATTTCATTTTCCAGCAGGACTTGGCACCTGCCCACTGTGCCAAAGGTACCAAAAGCTGGTTCAATGACCATGGTGTTACTGTGCTTGACTGGCCAGCAAACTTGCCTGACCTGAACCCCATAGAGAATCTATGGGGTATTTTCAAGAGGAAGATGAGAGACACCAGACCCAACAATGCAGATGACCTGAAGGCCGCTATTAAAGCAACCTGGGCTTCCATTACACCTGAGCAGTGCCACAGGCTGATTGCCTCCATGCCACACTGCATTGATGCAGTAATTCATGCAAAAGGAGGTCCACTCAAGTATTGAGTGCATAGAAATGAACATACTTTTCAGAAGCCTGACATTTCTGTTTGAAATATCCTTTTTTATTGATCTTATGTAATATTCTAATTTTCTGAGACACAGAATTTTGGGTTTTCCTCATCTGTAAGCCATAATCATCACAATTTCAAGAAATAAAGGCTTGAAATATTTCACTGTATGTGTAATGAATCTATATAATATATGGGTTTCACTTTCTGAACTGAGTGACAAAAAAGTTTGACCGTTTTCATGATATTCTTTCTTATCCTGTCTAACAAACTTGTGATTATGAACAAAACTATAACATACCTCTCACTGTAATCTTGACAGAATCACTAAGATCTGTGTAGTAGTCGTCGTAATAGTCATTGTAATAGTGGCTGTAGTAGTTTCTCCTGCCAGCACGACATTGGTACTCTGTTTCTCCTGCATTATCGACTGTCATGGTAAGTGTTTTCACTTGTACACTGTTCAGATTCTGTAACTGCTGATTACTTTTGAGCCATTGGAACTTCCATCCAGTCGACTGTATCTCACAGCTCAGAGTGACGGTGTCTCCAGTGTAGACAGAGCTGTGAGGATTCACTCTCACAGTCGGTTTGTGTTTTGCTGTTGGTATGAAATGATGAAGGAGCTGCTTTTCACTTTACAACATAAGCAGTAGATTCACTGTGTCTAACAGATGCTTTGTGTCTAAAACAAACATTTATATTTAACATTTGATACCAGATCTTACAGTTGTGTGTTTTCTTACGTGGCTGGTATTCAGTATATTTTTTTATGTAACAAAATTCATGATTGGATTGAAGCGTAGAAACACTGTATTTGTCAATTTTAGTCTTGTTATTTTATGTGTAGTGAGGGTAGACTGGTTGCTAGGTAGACTCGACCATCTCAATGGAGTGGAGGTAAGGACACAGAGACAGGAACCCCAATTAAACAACTTTAATATACATGTTGCTATGTTTGTGGTCCTTCGTCACTGTTGCACACAAATTTAGTAGGAATTAGGAGGAAAGCAAAGTATGAACCATCTGGCTGTAATGGAATGAAAATGAAACTAAACAGTTCTTTAGCGTGGTCACTAGATTAATTCTGCATTCAGAATGGCTGTATGCTCACATGATCGGCACAGGATCACTGCGTGAGATCTTTGGGAGTCTAATATTATCTTGCTATACTGCATCCTGTATGATTTGAATGAATAAGCAGCTGACCTTCCTCTTCTACAGCCACCCCTACATTTGTTGTGCAAATGTACTTTCTATCTTCCTTGTTAAGTCTGTTGAAGGGTTATCATTTGGAATGGCAGGCAGTATGATGAGACAAGCTACTGGTTGATGCTAGAGTTTGTTTTTTACTTTGATCTTTGCTGAAAGAACACAACCATCTGATCCAGGGTATGTGGTTATTACTTTGCCGAACGGCCACAGACCTTGGGGAAGATGGTGGTCTATTATCGTCACAACCGTTCCAGTGAGATTGTTAGAGTCACTCATCCATTTTTGACATGGTTGCAGGGTGGGCAGGTAGTTCTTAATAAAACTTGTCCAAAACTGATCAGCCAATACTTGTGAGTGTCGCCATCTTTTCCGACTAAGAATCTCAGATTCTGGGTAGACCACGTGCAGTAGTGATGCATCTGGCCGCCCCATCAATAGGTAGTTTGGGGTCACTAGATCTGGAACCATGCACCATAAAGAAATAATCAGAAACAAATCTGTGTCCATGTTACTCAGCAGGTCTAGGTGAACACAGTAGGTAGTCATGCACTTGAAAATGCTTCCCCACCTTTTTTCATTGCTCCTTCCTTGTTTTATCAGGAATGGGCCAAAGCAATCCACACCTGTAGAATAGAAAGGTGGTTTAATGAAGCGGAGTCTGCCGGGGGGCTCTGCCATCTTTGGAATGTTTGATGTAGCCCTCCATCTTTGACATTCGACACAGGTATGCTAATGGTGGTGTATTGCTTCTCTTCCTCTGAGGATCCAGTAGTGTCTTCTCATTTCTGCGAAGACCCTTTCTGGACCAGGGTGGCAGAGTTTGGTATCATACTTCTTTACCAGAAGGAGGGTAATAGGATGCTTTGAGTCTAAAACTATGGGATATATGGTCTTGTAAATCAAGTGGGTGGCTTGCCATGGTCGTCCTCCTATGTGGATGAGTGCAGTCGTTTCATCCAACTGTGGTGACAATGTGAGTAAACGACTGGATGAAGGGATTGGCTTACCAGTTTTGAGAGCACAATACTCTGTGGGGAAACTGTCTAACTGGGCTTGCCTTAATAAATTTTGTAACACAGAGTTCAGTGGGGTCCTCATCAGGGGCATTTCTAGAATTTGAAAACATCAGGAGCTGAGCCCGAAACATTAGGGGCTAATTAGGGAGAGGGGGTAAGCAAGAATAACACATTTTGTAAGGGCATTTTTATGTAATATTGTTTAATAATAAACACAAATTAACACAAACAGTATGCAACTTTAATTCAGTCTTTTTTCTGACTCCTCCCATCATTTCAGAATCCTGCTACTAAAAAAGGAGTTCATTAAATTCATTATTTTCTCTCTCACACAGGTATGCCATGCAATATTATCTCTTTTACAGAGTGTGTGTGAAGCAGTGCCATGTAGATCCTTTTTTATTATTATTTTACAATAATCTATATTATACTTATTTCATTCCTCATTTATGCTGCACTACTGTATGTATTATTCTTTGTTAATTTTTTTATAGGCTCTCTTTTCTTCTCTTATTGGTCTCCCATCTCTTATTCTCTCACTTGTCTTGCTGCTTGTATCTTGTCTACTTCATGCTCTTGGTGAATTTTCTATCCTATTTCTCTGTGGGTGGAATCATCAGAGAGTATCTCTGAGACAATGACTTGAGCAAAACGGTCAGTTGCCATATTAGTATTTATAGTGCTGAGAATTTATTTTTTCAATAGACAGTCTGTTCTGGCCCATTGTTCACCTAAGCCATGTATGTAATTTAACTTAGATACTGCATTAGTTGAAGAATAGAAAGTATTAGCATTTAACAGTTTATATTTTATTTAGACCTATATTTAGGCTTATTTACCTAAAGGCTTTTGTACATCTTAGGTATGGAATTATATTCAAAAGGGTCCTATATGTCAGGGGTTTTCAGAATCAGAGACAGTGGGCCTCCTTTTTGACACAACACACATTTGTTAGCTGACTTTTATCATCTGTGTTAACATTAAAATTAAAAGTTAGACTTTTATCTGAATAAAAAGATTGTTGTGTTTTCTGACAGTTTTTTTTTTTTACTGCTGTCCTGCTCAAGGGTTATAAGGTATTTTTTAGTCACACAGTGTGAAAGCAGCACTGCGCAGACCAATAGGTGCATGACAAAGTATCGCAAGAGCGTTTCTAGAACATATTCAAGTGCACATTCTCATGGTGTTTTTGTGTGTGTGTGTGTGTGTGTGTGTGTGTGCACAAGTGCATGTGCAGAGAGAGATGTCAGTCAAAATCGCATACAGTAAACGGCAACAGTGTTCAACTAGACCAAACAACATTTACTTAATTCCTCCACACTCTGGTGGCAAAATTCGGGATAAAACATTCAGGGTTAGTTTAAAATAATTCTTTGCTTGAGCCCTAGCCCTAATGATTAGCCCTAGCAATGGCCCTGGTCCTCATTTAGTCCAATGGCAGGGCTTTCTGGCCATGATTCAGGTGGTAGGTCGAGGATGTCCGTCCTTTACACCATCTACTGGGTTGGGATAATTCAGTCAAGGGTTTGCCATGTGTAATGTCATCAGCAACATTGTTTTCTGAATCTACATAGCACCAGTAGTGACATTCAGTAAGTTCTTGTATCTCAGATACTCTGGTTCCCACAAAAACTTTGAGTCTGCAGAATTTTGATTTCAGCCGGGTGAGTACTGTTGAGTCGCTCCACAAGAACGTGTTCTTGATCTCCAGTGAGAGCTCCTTATGAAATAGTTTGGCTAACTGTGCTCCAGTGAGAGCAGCACAGCTCTCAAGCCTAGGCATTGATCGTTGCCTTTTTGGAGATACTCTAGATCTGGCATGGATGAATGCCAACTCAACCTGTCCTTGGTATTCCGCACAGAGGTATGCCACTGACCCGTAGGCTGCCTCAGAGGTGTTGCAGAAGACGTGGAGTTCTCGTTTAACTCTGGGACATCTGGTGCAGCTGATACATAACACCAAGGCATGGAGATGATCAGGGGTACATGCGCCAGTTCAGCTTCCCATCTTTGCCAGGCTTTGAGCTGTTCAGAAGGAAGAAGTGGATCATCACATTCTTGTACTTTTACCAACTGCCATACTAGGATTTTAGCTCTAGTGGTGAAAGGGATTATGTTGCCCAGGAGTCATCCTGGCTGGCAAGGACTCAGTAAATATTTCTCATTTATTCAGATTTCTCAGATGATTGTGATAATGGAAAGTGTCTGGCATCCAATGCCAGCTTAATCCCAGGGTCATTTCTTGTGGGTCTGATTGACTGTGAGAAATCCATAACTCAGTGTTTTCTGATCTGGCTTCCTTAGAGAGATGGTTAACCACTGAGGCCTTGTTGCTTGCCCATTTCCCAAACCCGCCTGATGCCAGTAGGGACCTTAATCCGTCGATCAACTCATGGGCTCTGTAAACAATTGTCGACATAGACACACTGTTCAACTGACTGTCACATCTTATCACCCTGCTGGCAATAGGTGAAAATGTGCCCCTGAATTGCAAATGTCGCACAACAGGGGCTACAGGTTGTGCCAAATGGAAGGACCTGCCACTACTACACATCTGGTGGGGTTTCAGGCTTTAGGTCCCACCACAAGAACCACAGGAGGGGTTTGTAGGGAGCAGATGGACCTGGTGATACATCACTTTAGTCTCCACTGATGGCCACTTGATGCTTTCTGAATTGGCACTCCAAGGAGAGAGGGGCCCAATGTAGGTCCAGGTAACAACTGCTTGTTTAGATTTTCCCCCTTATAGGTGTACAAGCAACTGAACACCTATGAACTGTGTTTCCAATTGTGGGTTACAATATATTGGGGCAGATACCATAATTCTGTATACAGAGCTGCTTCTTGAAGTGTTATTTTAGTGGTATAACCAGCTTTTTCTATTTTTCATCTCTTCTTGGTACTTGTCAGCTAATGATGGGTCCTTGGCAAGCTGGCATTCAATGGTATGGAGGTGAGACTGGGACTTGATTCTGGAGATGTTTGGAGGGGCCTTGCAAGGTCCAGCCAAGGTGAGTTCTGACATTTGCTGGACCCCTTGGTGGACCCAATCGCACTGGTTCAGTTAGTGTGATGAGTTGGTTCAACTGGTGTGATGAGTGTGATGTGGACCAATAAGCAGCAGGGGACAAGCTTTGGCCAGAGACAGTATGGGTATCCCTCTGAGGTGTCTGTACCTGTCCTGCAGGGTAATCACTAGGTATATTCTGCTAGTCCAAATTGGTCTGCAGTAAAGGCTCCCTGAATGCTGAACCTTTCCCTGGGGTTACTTGGGCTGGATATGCTAAAGGTCACACAAGTACCATGATGTCCTGATGTCTTGATGCACTGTATGTAAATTCAGTTGTTCTGGCTTGCCCTTCAGACCAAGGTGCTGTGCAGCTGTGGTGAGCAGAATGGTGCACTCTGAGCCATCATTGAGTACAGCAAAGGTATCCAAAGCTTTGTGCTGGTAATGAATGGTAACCTTAACATTAACTTAACTTTCAGGAACACTTTTCCACCATACCGAGATTGGTCTAAATAGAGAGTTTCTGTGGTGGAGTTGTATAAGCTACTGTTTGCATTGGTGACCTCACCATTCCCTTGGTTGATGTCATGGAGCAACGAGAGGTGCTTAGCTTGGCAAAGGTGGCAAGGCCTCTTTAGGTCACAGACTTTGGCCATGTGAGATTGTGCACATTTCCCGCAGCATTTAGTGTCTTTGATCCAACCAACCATTTGCTCCTTGGTTAATTCTGTAAATGTGGTACACTGGCTGAGGTAATGTTCTGCACTGCAATATGGACAGATAACTTGGGCTTAGTAGTTATTTTGGGGTGAACTGCCTTGGACTTTGTTATAGGTTCCATGGCCTGTCAGGTCCAGATATTTAGCATGCCAAATATTTCACAGGCAGCAATATTTCGCTCAGATCACGTTTTTGGTAATTCACACTGCCTGTCACTTGCATGCATGAGCTCTGTTTTGCCTTTGATTTGGGCATTTGTTGGCAATTTCACAAAACCTTTCCGCGACTGAAAATCAGGGTTAAAATCGTGCAGTGTGAACTCGGCATAACATGAAGTATTATTATAAGTGTTAATATAAGTATTAAACATTAAATAAGAAATAAAACACATACACAGACTCACCTAATACAGTCAGTGTAACAGCATCACTGATCTGAGAGCTCTGATAGTCTCTCCCATGTCCTCTGCAGTTATAGGTACCACTGTCAGAGTCTTTAACAAACCGGATTATGAACTTCTGCTTAGTTCTGTCTGTGTAGAATCTATCCCATCCAAATGAATAGGCTTCATAATTATTTTTCTTCCAGCTGTAAGTCCACTGAGTCTCTCCTCCTCCCTGTATGTCACATCTGAGAGCAACAATCTCTCCAGTGAACACATGTGTATCAGGCGTTATGGACACCACAGCTTTAGGACTCCCTATAAAACATTCTGTTGTTAATAAACCTTACATAAAGTCATTCCAATGTCTACACTACTAATATCATGTTTAGAGTGAGTATGAGTACATGTTTTTGTTACTTGTTGATACTGATGTGTGTAACCTGCTTAATATTAAGAAATCAGGGGCATCATGGAGCATTTTATTTAGCACTAGTTATGTCAGTTGCTCTCTTGTGCTGCTGTTAAACTTGTGCTGTTTGATATTTAATATGTTAAAAACTTTAAGCAGCATACAACTATTTGTATAACTTTGTATAACACAAATTTGTATTTGTGAAACTATTCATGAAAACTAATCTAAGGAACAGACTAACAAATTGTGTACAACCTTCTCGGCTCCAAAACAAATCAAATATGCAGACAATATAAAGGATATAAACTGTATTTAAATCACCTTGGGCCTGGGCCACTGGTATAAGTGAAATCAGCACTGAAAAGGGAACAGAAACAGAACATAAATAATATTCAGGAAATATAATCTACCATAAGATATACATTTCAACCTCTGTAAATAACAAAAAAAAAAACTACAATGATTTATACACAGATTACTATTCTGCTCATGAAGGTGTAGCTTGTTTCATTTTTATTACATAAAATATGTTAGGAATTCTTTTCACACTGAATATTCATTTTGTCTCCAACTGGCTCTGCTATCTTAACCAAATATCCATCTTATAGTTTATGACTTTATGCTTTTGAAGTGGATTGTGTGTGAGAAGTAAAGTGGAAATCTTAATTCAAAAGATAAAATCACATGAATCATGTATAAGCATCTGACAGAGACGTCTATCACATGCACACTCAGGAATGAGCGAGGTACTTCCCCTTTCTGTGCTCTCTTTTTATACAGTGTTTCTCATACACTTTCTTTAGTTGTGCCACCCCTGCAAAGCAACAGAGGCAAAAACAAAAATGAAACTAATCTCAACTGGTTCCTTCTCAGTCGAGGGGCTTGGGCCAAGGTCAAAGCATAGCTGCAGAACAAAGGTGACAGTTAGAACATTCTGTACAAAACAAGATTAGTATCATTAGGTACATCTGTGGTAGCAAAACAGCATTAATACTGGTTTATAAGCAGCAAAGCTCTTTAGTGTAAATACATATGTGTTCATGATTGGTAAAAAAAAAGTACAAAAGATTAATTTTTCCATTACAGAAGTTCAGTCACTGGATGAAAGGTTTTACCCGCTCACTGATCTGCTGACAAGACTGAATCTTGATGCCTGTGAACTCTGCTGGGTTGCCAAGTTAGCATTGATCTCATTTAATCTCAAGCATTGTCTGCTAGCCCATTTCCATGATTCATGTCCCTTTTGCTAAGGCAGTCAAGCAGGGGTCATTTTGGGAGTTATACAGCACTTTCATGCATGAGAGTCACTCATTGCAGGACATTTTCAAGTTTACCAGTCAGTTCCAGGCCTCAGTTGAGGTGTCTCAAGTCTCATCCTTCCACCCAAGTTTACTTGCAGTTTAGCTGAAGTCAGTACACCTAGTCGATCTCACAATGAATAGACTGAAGCATCAGAATGCAGAGGTATTTAACTCAACAGTGAAAAACCTGGGTGTAATATTAGAATTTTGAAAATCATATCTCCCATATTACAAAAACTTCTTCTTCCACCTTAGAAAGGTTGCCAAGATAAGAAACATCTTATCTGTATCTGAGTCAGAAAAGCTAGTTCATGCCTTCATGACCTCCAGACTGGACTATTGTAATGCATTACTAGGTGGTTGTCCTGCATCTTGAATCAAAAAGCTACAGTTAGTTCAAAATGCAGCCTCCAAAGTTCTTACAAGGTCAAGAAAATATGATCATGTAACTCCAATTTCATCATCCCTACAATGGCTACCTGTTGAGTTTAAAATTGATTACAAACTTGCTACTTACATACAAGGCTTGAAATGATTTAGCCCCCACATATCTAATCAGTCTTCTAACACACTACAATCTGTCATGCTCTTTGCGATCACAAAACTCCGGACTTCTAGTAAAGGCGGTAAGGTGCTTTTGCATTTAGCTCCTAAACTTTGAAATAGCCTTCCTGACAGTGTTCAGGGTGCAGACACACTCTCCCAGTTTAAATGTAGATTAAAGATATACAGTGCTGCTTGAAAGTTTGTGAACTCCTTGAGCTGTTCAGACTTTTCTGTTGTTTTACCTTGATTTTCTTATTTTATCATCACCTGCTTTTTATAAATTAAATGTCAGATGTATGTAGATCAATTGCATATGTTTGTTTAGAAGGAATTTTGCAAGTAGCCAAAAAATGAAAGATTGAATTATTGTATGTGCAATATACTGTTGAGAAGAGGTTCTTTTCCTGGAATTCAGTGTTGGCTTTTCTCCAAACATGGTGGCTTTCATTGAGCAAATAAATCTATTTTGGACTTATCTGTCCAAAGAATGGACTTCCAAAAGGCTTCTGGTTTGTCCAAACTCTTTCTGGCAATGTTGAAATGGGCAGCTTTGTTCTTTTCTGAAAGCAGAGGTTTCATGTCATGTCTGTTCAATTTTCGTCTGATTGTAGATGCATGTACATTTACCCCAGATGCTGCCAGAGAGATCTGCAACTCTCTGGAGGTGATGTGTGGGTTGGCCTTCACCTCATTTATTATTTTTCTGGTGCTTCTTGATGATAGTTTTGATGGGCGTCCACTTCTAGGCAGAGATGTGGTCATGTTGAATGCCCTCCGTTTGTAGAAGATTTGTCTTACAGTAGAGGGTTGGGGTTGGAATCTCTTGGAGATGGTCTTATAGCCTTCCCCAGACTGATGGGCTGTCACCACCTTCTTCCTGATGTCCTCGGATATCTCCTTTCCTCTTGGCATTGTTAGACTCCTTGGCATTACAGTGGTTTGGTTAAGGCTAGTTCACACTACAAGACTTTAACCATCGGCAGATCGCTTTGCAGTTCAGACTACATGACTTCACTGTATGTCTTTTTGTCCTTGTGGTGTTCACACTACGCAACGCTTCGTAAATGATCCACAAGAGGGGGTCGCACACCACACGATTTGACAACAACTCTCAACTCTGTTGACTTGCTCTCTCATTGGCTGGAGGTCATAGCTGCAATTGACACCACTTGATGTCGAGTCGGCCGACCGTCCCAGATATTTAACATGCCAGATATCTGGATTTTGTCTGCGAGGTGTCATCGACACGTCAGCGAGCCTCTTTGATGCGTTGTTGAGTAGTTCACACATCAAACAGGTAGTTTTTTTTGGCTACTTGCAATTATTCCCTCTAAACAAATATATGCAATTGATCAACATACATCTGACATTTAATTCATAAAAAGCAGGTGATGATAAAATTGGAAAATCAAGGTAAAACAACAGAAAAGTCTGAACAGCTCAAGGGGTTCACAAACTTTCAAGTAGCACTGTATCTCTTTAACCAAGCATACATATAATACATCCCATAACCTTGAACTCCAGTACATCTGATCAAATGCACATTAACATGTAGTGCTTGCTAATATTATGAACAGCAGCTGAACTAATTCCTCCCTGCAGTTTTCTTTTGCTACCCATTCCGAGACAGCTAGAGATTGTGCCACCTCCAGTTGTGTTCTGCTTCATGAAGATTTTGGACATTCAAAGAGAAGATGCCGACCCCATGAGGACTTTGAGGATAACAAACTCTTAATAACATACTACATATGCTGTATCTCCATCACTGAGCATTTGAAGGCTCTGGCATGGAGTTGGTGTTGAATCTATAATGAATAAAGACATATCATCTTAGGGAGTTTTTTCTTTGCCACAATGGCCTCAGGCCTGCTCACTCCTGTCAGGCAAGAAAAGGAATCCAAGCCCATAGTGGACATAGGCTCATCTGATGTGACCATTTGAAAACTGGACATCTGGTCAAATAAATCTCGATTTTTACATTGTGATGCAGGAGGTAGATTTAGAATTTGGCATCAACATCAACACTGCTGAACACATAGCACTGAATTAAAAAAAAGAAGCTAAAACACAAATGCCAACTTGTTTCTGTTCTCAGTTCTCTAAAACTGTCGCTGTCCTGACTTTGTCCATGTACAAGGCTATATCACCCCCTCCCCTTTTTCACACATCCTCTTCTTCATAGCTAAATTTGCGTCAGTGAACTGTGACCTGCTCTCTGTTCTCATGCCTCTAACATGGTCACTAGTCTGTGTATGTACAGTACTATTGAGATGTGTTTGTTTCTGCACATTTATTGCTCTTATCTTTAATATGGAAATAATAATTAGTGATATTTAGTAAAGAATGATTAGGGATTATTAAAAAAAAAAAGCGATGTGCATTAGTTTGGTATTAATGTGTATTAGATTGTACTTGCTGTACTGAGATGTTTCCCTGCACAGGTCATTAAAGTTATGAAAGTAGTGATGATTTAAACCCTGTGTTTTAAACTCGCTCTACTTGTACTCTTATCTGTTGAACTATCATAGTTACTGAGAGTAGTTACACATCAAACTAAACCCTTCTCATAGCAGTCATGCTGAAGTACACACAATGTCCTAATCACACAATAAGCTCATCAATCAAAGAGAACATTTACTCACAGAGCATCACAGGAAGTGGACTGAGCTCCATCCTGTCCCTCTAATGACTGACTGACTGACAGAGCAGAGGTGTGGTGTGTGTTAAAAGTCTTAATGCTGTGTGGTTTATCTCCTATTTTAGTCCATGCTGACTCTGTATCTGCTCTTCCTTCCTCTTTCCAGAAAATCTAAATGTGTGTGTTTTCCCCACATGCTAAGAAGAATAGAATACAACATTTGAAAGTAAAACCATGTCTTTGCAATGATTGCAATATGTGACTGGAGGAATCCCATGAATATGAGGTGATCAGGGGACAATCCACACAGAAAGTAATCTGAGCTCAGGTCTGAACCAGGGACACTGGAAATGTGAGACAGCACTGTGACACTTTTATAAAGTCAGTCTTAATCAGTCAGAGCGTTAGTGTTAATGTAATCCCATGGTCATGCTTTCCTGCTCTCTTACTGGCTACTACCATTATTGTGGTTATTATTCTGCTAAAAGCCTTTAAGCACAAATGTACATTTAATGCAGACTTTTCTCAGGCAGCGATTTATTTAAATCGTTAAATATGATTTATTATATTATTTAAATATACATCTCCAAAGCCATTAAGATGAATGTAAATAGGATTAAATCTGCAGCTGTGCAATTAAAGGATTAGGATTAAATCTGCAATTACCCTCTATTAAGATTTTTTTCTTTATTCTGGAAGAGTTTGAGCTGCTTGTTTGTTTATGATTCATTAGCAATTCTACAGAAAACCCAAGTGTAACTAATTTCAGTCAAAATATTGGGAGTGGGATAAATATGGATAAGTACACATGTACATTTGTGAGCCTTATTAAATGAGGAAAGTTTGCAAGTATGTAACACTGTTCTAAAGGATCTGCTAGACTCTAGGCTGGATGACTTTATCTTGTTGACTTTCAATGCTGTAAATCACTCATTAAAGCACAAATCAAATGTTAAAGCCTCAAACCATAAAGTTGAGAGGTTATGTAATTATTAATGTTATCCCAATATATGGTTGAAGAAATGGGCGTGTCTTTCACCATTTATTGATGGAATTGAATCATCTTCAGTCGTACCTCTCCTCTTCACCACCGGAGGGAGCCCTCACCAGGATACTGATACTTTCAGGTCACTCAGTTCACTTCCTGGGTTTTAGCCATTTAAGCTCTGCTCATGCTAAGTGTGAAGTTCTCCCATTTTGTGAAGCCTTGTTTTATTATTCTTGTTTGCTTTCCATGGTTATGACCTAGTTTTTCTGTTTTTGCACCTTTTGGATTTCTGTATTGGATTTGTCTTCCACATTTATTACTGTTTTTTTGGTTATTTGAACCCTGCCTGTTTTGGGGTTTTGCCTGTGCCTCACTTATTGGATTATTTGCTATTGTTCTCCATTAAATTCTGCACATGGATTCATCTGCATTACAAGAATAATGTTCTTCCAGCTCATGTACACGGATTTACTTTCAGAGATTTTGTGAATGCAAAATATCTCTATTCAACTTCCAATGCTTTATTAAAATAGGTATTGTGCATGCATAAAACTTTTATACAAACATTATTTAAGCTACAAACAAAGTCATATCAGGACATTTATGAACACAGTGAGATGAGTTACAAAGCATCAAGTCATTTGTAGAGATGTAAATATGAACAATAAAAATATATGAAGAGAAAATTTGCAAATGCAAGATAAAATTTAAAAAGACAAAAAAAGAAAATAATTCTTCATCTCAGACAACTTTACTTTCATCTTAATTCGTTCATCAGTGAAGTTTTGTACACTGTGTAAGAAAACAGTGACGGCCTTACAGACTTCACTCACGTTTCCAAAAACCAACCAAAAGCACTGAAGTGTAAGTATATGAGAAAAATAAAAATAAACATTTTTATTAAAATATGTAAATGAGCCACAAACATAAATTAATGTACTTTCAGTGGAATGAGTCTGTATTTAAAATCTGTATTTTAGACTCTCGTTTCTGACCTTATTTTTCTTGTATTTGTATAGCATGTATCCAGTTAAAAGTGCATTAATAAAACTATATTATGAATTATATATTTTTAAATGCTTTAAAATATGTAGATGTGCCACATGTATATATACAGAATGAGTATAAAAATAGTAAAAAAGTTATTATGAGTGGCCTCTACTTTCTGAGGAAGCTCAGATGCTTTAATGTTCATATTGGTCAAACAGCTGCAGCAAGGACCGGTACAGGAGAATAGTTCATCACTGTACCAGGATGTTATTGTGTCTGTTCCTTAAATAAGTGCATTGGGCTTCTGTTGGTGGGATTCTGTTTACTGCACTGCTGCTAATCACTATATAATTACACTGATGCAGATTATTGTGGATGATCATATCTACTGTGCTGCATATCAGTTGTTGCAACTAACACTGGTGTATACAGTTATATTTATTTTATTTTTATTAATGTTTATTATATTACAGATTACATTATTATATTACTCTTGACGATTTCATATAGCATATGCTATTCTTTTGCTGCAGCTTTAATGTATGCATTTTCCATTGAGATTTTTAACGCTATCTATCTATCTATCTATCTATCTATCTATCTATCTATCTATCTATCTATCTATCTATCTATCTATCTATCTATCTATCTATCTATAGGTTTCCCTTCTATCTGTTTGATAACTGTAGCTTCATCAGAACAGACACATGGCTCACTGCAGAGAGAAAGAAAGAGACAATAAATACATTTATAAATCCATTTCTCCTGATATTTCCTGTTACTATACATGTCAGTAATTTATATGTTCATAGTTAACTATGTCATATTTGTTCTTGTAGACTGAAATGATGGAAAGTTATCTAGACAGCTTCCAAATTCTTACAGATTCTGTGACAATATCTCTCTAATGCAGCTTTTAAAATCTTTCTTACTTCTTGGTGTTTGGTTTGTCTTTTAATATTTATGCTGTAAATGTCATGAGTCTTACCTCCATGTTGTGCTTCACTGCTGAATAGACAGTATCATCAGCCACACTGGCTTTTTCTAGTGGAAATCAGATATCGTGAATTAATCTCCTGAATTATTACAGTCATTTAAATTATTACAAAGAATATGATCTAGATATTAAATCATACACAATTATAATACTTTAGACTAGAGCAGTGTTTAATTCTGGATTCTGATTGGTCAGAAGGTGTTGATTAATTTTCTATAACAGCAGCTCTGACAGTAATGCAGCTGAAAATCAGGTTTATATTAATGCACTTGTTCTAATAGCTTATAATTTCTTTAGGGGGATGTGTTGATATTATTCAATAAACATGTAATATGGACTTTTGTGTAAGAAGTTTATTTAACATTTATAGAATGAGTCTCCAGTGTGAGCACTGTGTTACATTCAGGACATTTTCTGACATGGGACAATCTTCAAGACAGAGGACTTTATGCTCGGTAACAGGACAGATATCAGATTTTGTCTTATTCACTTCAGGAGGCTGGTAAGGGAATGACTGTTTATACTGTACATGCTGTAATATTAAACAGGAAGCTGCTGTTTTAAACCACTTTGGGATGTGCTGTAATGGGACGTTATTATAAAACATGACAAAACATCATTTTGCTCTACCTTTTATTCTCTTTGCTTTTTTCTTTGGTTTTATTTGGATCTCAGCATAAGTCACATCAGCATCAGCTCCTGCAGAAGCTAAAAAACAAAACTAGTCAATGATCTTTAGCTTTTTTATACATCAGTCATAAATCAACTTCAGTCATTATCAGTCTCTAGATTATGACCTCAGATGCGTGGATGCAATTTGTTCATATAAGAAATTATGTGCTGAAGACTTCAAGTGTTATTTGCTGACTTTATTTATTAATATATTCAATGTTGAATCATTAAAAATACTCTACCATTGTTCCTGTTTGTCTTCTTTTTCTTTTTCACCTGTGTGTAAGTGGCTTTATTGTTCTCAGCTGCAGCTTCACCTGAACACAGTGCAGTGTGTTAATCTCTACAAGACACTTCTGTACTTTACTGTATAGAGTTAATTTATTGTTAAATCTCCTAATGCAAGAGGAAATGTCTGAAACAAAATAAAGCTACCTGTCACTCATTATATACTACATAACATAAAGCAGTTATCTGACCTTTTTTTCTTTTGTTGGACAACAGCAGGATCAATAAGATCAGTAAAGCGATGAACAAAAATCCCAAACTCCCAGCCAGTACTAATATAACAACATTGAATGTTCCACTGGAACTAGGACCTGAGATTAAAGAGAAAAAAGAGCAGAATTTCAGCAATTAAACATAAAATATTTGTTATTAAAAACAAAAACGAATAAAAATTATTTATTAAAAAGGCTTCTCACATCTGACTGAGAGTTGTTGGACAGACTGCCAACCCATCACAGGGCACACACACACACTATGGGCAATTTAGAGACTCCAATCAGCCTAGAAGCATGCCATTGGACTGTGGGAGGAAACCCACCAAGCACGGGGAGAACATGCAAACTCCACACACACAGTGAGGGGGAGTGAGACTCGAACCCCAGACACTGGAGGTGTGAGACGAACATGCTAACCACTAAGCCACCTCATGAGAAAATATTCAGCTGAATTATGGATGCATCAGTACAGATATATATGAATATTGACTACTGAATAGATTCCATGCTCATTTACTGGTACTAGTAAAACTAATGTCTACTACTAACATACAGTATCTCACAAAAGTGAGTACACCCCTCACATCTTTTCATGTGACAACACTGAAGAAATGACACTCTGCTCCAATGTAAAGTAGTGAGTGTCCAGCCTGTATAACAGTGTAAATTTACTGTCCCCTCAAAATAACTCAACACACAGCCATTAATGTCTAAACTGTTGGCAACTAAAGTGACTACACCCCTAAGTGGAAATGTCCAAATTGGGTCCAATTAGCCATTTACCCTCCCTGGTGTCATGTGACTCGTTAGTGTTACAAGGTCTCAGGTGTGAATGGGGAGCAGGTGTGTTAAATTTGGTGTTATCACTCTCACAGTCTCTCATACTGGTCACTGGAAGTTCAACATGGCACCTCATGGCAAAGAACTCTCTGAGGATCTGAAAAAAAGAATTGTTGCTCTACATAAAGATGGCCTAGGCTATAAGAAGATTGCCAAGACCCTGAAACTGAGCTGCAGCATGGTGGGCAATACAGTGGTTTTACAGGACAGGTTCCACTCAGAACAGGCCTCGCCATGGTCCACCAAAGAAGTTGAGTGCACGTGCTCAGTGTCATTTCCAGAGGTTGTCTTTGGGAAATAGATGTATGAGTGCTGTCAGCATTGCTGCACAGGTTGAAGGGATGGGGGATCAGCCTGTCAGTGCTCAGACCATACACCGCACACTGCATCAAATTGGTCTGCATGGCTGTCTCCCAGAAGGAAGCCTCTACTAAAGATGATGCTCAACAAAGCATAGAAAGCTTGCATACAGTTTGCTGAAGATAAGCAGACTAAGGACATGGATTACTGGAACCATGTCCTGTGGTCTGATGAGACCAAGATAAACTTATTTGGTTCAGATGGTGTCAAGCGTGTGTGACGGCAACCAGGTGAGGAGTACAAAGACAAGTGTGTGATGTCATCATGCAGGAGTGGAAGAGGACTCCAGTGGCAACCTGTGAAGCTCTGGTGAACTCCTTGCCCAAGAGGGTTAATGCAGTGCTGGAAAATAATGGTGGCCACACAAAATATTGATACTTTGGACCCAGTTTGGACATTTCCACTTAGGAGTGCACTCACTTTTGTTGCCAACGGTTTAGACATTAATGGCTGTGTGTTGAGTTATTTTGAGGGGACAGCAAATTTACACTGTTATACAGGCTGTACACTCACTACTTTACACTGGAGCAGAGGGTCATTTCTTCAGTGTTGTCACTTGAAAAGATATACTAAAATATTTACAAAAATGTGAGGGGTGTACTAATTTTTGTGAGATACTGTACATGTATTCAATCCTAAGAACATTTTCCTTTTCCTTTAACATTAAACACACTACATGAAGACTCACCATGCACTGTGATGTGGACAGGATTACTGTTTTCTCCAGATTCAGACTCACACCAGTAAACTCCAGTGTTGGATGTGGAGAGGAAGCTGATGTTACATGTAGATCCTGTAACTGATCCCCAGTGTGAACAATCTAACACTCTCTCACTGTGTGTGTATCGTCTCACTGTCCATCCAGTAGAGTTACTCTGGTCCTCACAGCTCAGTGAGAGAGAGTCATTAGTAAAGTGTTGAGTTCTGCTGGGATTGATGATCAGAGAGACTGGAGGAGATTCACCTTAAACACAGAAAAGAGCCATGTTAATAAAAATGAATCATTCAAAATAATGAGCAGAACACAAGGAAATAACTGTAAAGTGATATTTATTTTGCAGCAAAAATCTCTGGTATTTTACAGGATTGTACTGTAAATGATTAGTCAGTTAGATCAGTCAAATGAGACTGTACTGGATTATGATTTATTTTATACTATAAATATATGTTCAGGTATTTTGCTTGCAGAATTAACAGGGTGTCACAGCATGTAACATTATGGCCCTGAATTGATCAGAGATGACAAACATGGACCACAGACTCCAACTTCCAGCAACCATCAGCACTCCCACGTCCTCAGTCACCAGATTTCTCAGTATGTGTACCTGTTGTGTTTGTTTCTCATCCTTTTTATGCCCCTTGGTGTTAGTTGCTCGTTGTGAGGTATATGCTCTGCTAAGCTGTGCTTATTGAACAATATTTTTCTGATTTTTGACTGTGTTTACTTCTGATATTCCTGAATTGCTTCTGAAGTACCCTTGCATGTGTGACTGTTTTTGCGTACTGTTTGGGTTATCTGCGGTGTCTGTGTGCATGTTACAATACTGTGTGCGTGTTCATAATTTTGTGACTGTTACAGATCTTTTACATATCGCTGTTTTTTTTCTGTGACTGGGGGTACACTTGTTCCTGTGCCTATTATTTTGTGACTGTTTTGGTTCTCATTTCCTGTGACTTGTTCTTAAAAACTCCATGTGTGTGGATCCAACCTTGAGTCAGCAGGAAATATGAGCAAATATTTTATAATACATTTCATCTATTACAATTATCTGCTTCTAGTACTAGAGTTTATTTTTAAAAAACCTGTAAAATATACAGTAAATATCAGAGTTATTATAAGCTATTGCTGTATCTGTATTTTAAACCTGAAGTTTCCATATTCTTGCATTGTTGGCAAGCATTGAAAAAAAAAGAAAAAGAAAAAAATCTCAGAACAGTGCACCTCCTATTCATATCTCTTTAGAAAACATTTTCTGGAGACACTCCATGTACATGGTTACATCCACAATGTTTACCTGCTCTGACTTATAAAATAAAATCCCTCTATACAAAGATCCTCAACTATCTCCTGAGTCCTTTGTGTTATCCAGGATAATTACCCAATGACAAGGAGTGGAGACATCACAAAATTACAGGGGATCACAAGGAAAATCATGACAATAATCCTCTACCAGCACTAAGGACTCTTTATCAACCCTTATACACATTGATAAATAAATGCTGCATTAATATTATGTTACAGTCACACTTTTATATTCTACACTTCAACACAACAGTTAATTTTCCTCACCAGTGATCCATAGTGGCTGTGGATTGCTGTACTGTGAGTGAAGGGCTGGTTCTCCTCTCTCTCCTCTGCACATATAAACTCCTGTGTGATTAAGAGCAGCAGGACTGAGAGTGTAGTTGCCTCCAGATCCTCTGCTGCTGTCTGAGAGGAGCTCCACATACACGCTATAGCCACCATTATTATTTATTCCAGTTAAGCCGTCTCTGTAGGGAACAACTGTGTACCAGCTGAATGTCCAGTCTGTAGAGGAGTCTGTAACCTCACAGCTTAGAGTCACTGAGTCTCCTTCAGTCAGCCAGCTCTGTGGAGATACACTCAGTACTGCCGGTGGTCTCTCTGTTACACAGGAAATACAAAATATTTATTTTCTAGAATTATTTAATTCACAATATAAAGCTTTTCATTAATGTCTAACTGACTCTAATTTTCATGTGTCTCCAGAAATCCTCACACACTCACCTGATACAGTCAGTGTAACTATCATCTGTCAGCAGTCATGATATCTTACAGAAACATTTTACAATTTTACACAGTTCTGTATCACTACCAAAGACTAACTAAGAACTCAGTAATAATTACAAATACTAATTATGCTGAGTTACTGTACTTTCTATCCATTTATTGTTACATTTATTGTTGAGGAATGTCTGCAAAAGCAGTTCTTGTTCTCACTTACATTATAGCAGCTATAAACAGTCATATCATCAACAACCTATTTTTCTCACTCCTTTAATGCATAAATATATTTGTTGTTTGTTTTTGTTTATTAAATAAAATGTTTTTAAAATGTTGCAGTGGATGTCACCAGCCACAAAAGATAAATACTTTGAAATATATGTGTTTTACGATTAATGTGAACATAACAAAAACAGGAAATAACTATATATTGTAAAGCAATATTTACAATTATTACAATATAATTAAGCAATATTATAACACCTCTAACAAACGTAATCAAAGGAGAGAAAAAAGTCATGACATACCTCTCACTGTAATATTGACAGGATCACTGAACTCTGTGAAGTAGTAGTAGTTGTTGTTTATCCTGTTTGCCCGACACCGGTACTCTGTTTCTCCTGCATTATCTTCTGTCACTTTAAGTGTGTTCTCTTGTTCACTGCTCAGATTCTGTAACAGCTGATTATTTTTGTACCAGTGAAACTCCCATCCAGTCTCCTGCTGCAGCTCACAGCTCAGAGTGACGGTGTCTCCAGTGTAGACGGAGCTCTGAGGATTCACTCTCACAGTCGGTTTGGGTTTTGCTGTTGATCCCAAATGAAAAATTATTTGTACAAAAAATAAACACCTATCAAAATAATTTGTGCAAATTTCCAGGAGTTTCCAGCTGAAATTAAAAATTATAATTATGATTACAATGTAATCAAATCTGAACATACCTCTCACTGTAATCTTGACAGGATCACTGAACTCTGTGAAGTAGTAGTAGTTGTTGTTTATCCTGTTTGCCCAACACCGGAACTCTGTTTCTCCTGCATTATCGACTGTCACTTTAAGTGTGTTTGCTTGTTTTCTGCTAAGATTCTGTAACTGATTATTTCTGTACCAGTGAAACTCCCATCCAGTCTCCTGCTGCAGCTCACAGCTCAGAGTGACGGTGTCTCCAGTGTAGACGGAGCTCTGAGGATTCACTCTCACAGTCAGTTTGGGTTTTGCTGTTGATCCCAAATGAAAAATTATTTGTACAGAAAATAAACACCTATCAAAATAATTTGTACAAATTTCCAGGAGTTTACAGCTGAATTTAAAAATTATTATTATGATTACAATTTAATCAGAGTAGAGGAAAAAGTCATGACATACCTCTCACTGTAATCTTGACAGGATCACTGAACTCTGTGAAGTAGTAGTAGTTGTTGTTTATCCTGTTTGCCCGACACCGGTACTCTGTTTCTCCTGCATTATCCACTGTCACTTTAAGTGTGTTCTCTTGTTCCCTGTTCAGATTCTGTAACTGATTATTTCTGTACCAGTGAAACCCCCATCCAGTCTCCTGCTGCAGCTCACAGCTCAGAGTGACGGTGTCTCCAGTGTAGACGGAGCTCTGAGGATTCACTCTCACAGTCAGTTTGGGTTTTCCTGTTGGTATGAAATGAAAAATTATTTGGACAGAAAATAAACATCTATCAAAAAAACTGTACAAATTTCCAAGAGTTTCCAGCTGAAATGAAAAGTTTCTAATTATAATTACAGCATAGGGCAGGTTTTTTTTCATTACAGTAGAGTTGTATTTAATCCTTAACACTTTATAACAATTTGTGAAAATATTTTCTTACATGTCTCACACATTCACTTCTGGTTTTTGATGTACTGTATATTGTGTATTTTTTTCTTCTTTTAACATAGTTTAAGTAATAAAACACTCTGTCTAACACTGTTATAGACTGTTTCCCGATTATTTTTAACAGCATGTGCCAATGATTACAGTTTAATTATTTATTGAATGACACAGTGTAATTTTCAACCATTTATATTAACAGTTACTGTTGTGAAATGCCTGCAAAACAAGTTAGTTCCTGTTCTTGTCACATTATGGGGCTGGAGGCAGGTACAAGTGTAATACAAGTGATAATAATTGTGAACGTCTTGTGTTTAACTCCGTCAATGACTTGGAGCTCGTAGAGCTAAAAATAATTTTATCTCCTCAAATGTCATTTAATATCATAGGTGTGTATAGACCTCCCGCTGCAAATTATATATTTTATAAACAACTTGCAGATATTTTAAAGGAATGTATCCATAACAAAGAAATAATCCTTATGGGTGATTTTAATTTTAACTGGGAGGATAAACTAAAGAGGAAAAAACTGAAAACTATTGTAGAGAAGCATTTTTTAAATCAGATAATTAAAGGACCCACAAGAATTGCTAAAACCTCTAGGACACAGATAGACCTAATATTCACAAACAAACCTGAAAGGATAATCAAGAGTTATAATTTGATCACTGGGTTATGTGATCACAACTTAACCTTGGTTATTGTTGAGGAATGTCTGCCAAAGCAGTTCTTGTTCTCATTTACATTATAGCAGCTTTAAACAGTCATATCATCAACAACCTATTTTTCATCATCAATATATTTGTTGTTTGTTTGTTTTTGTTTATTAAATAAAATGTTTTTAAAATGTTGCAGTGGATGTCACCAGCCACAAAAGATAAATACTTTGAAATATATGTGTTTTATGATTAATGTGAACATAACAAAAACAGGAAATAACTATATATTATAAAGCAATATTTACAATTATTACAATATAATTAAGCAATATTATAACACCTCTAACAAACGTAATCAAAGGAGAGGAAAAAATCATGACATACCTCTCACTGTAATCTTGACAGGATCACTGAACTCTGTGAAGTAGTAGTAGTTGTTGTTTATCCTGTTTGCCCGACACCGGTACTCTGTTTCTCCTGCATTATCCACTGTCACTTTAAGTGTGTTCTCTTGTTCACTGTTCAGATTCTGTAACAGCTGATTATTTCTGTACCAGTGAAACTCCCATCCAGTCTCCTGCTGCAGCTCACAGCTCAGAGTGACGGTGTCTCCAGTGTAGACGGAGCTCTGAGGATTCACTCCCACAGTCAGTTTGGGTTTTGCTGTTGATCCCAAATGAAAAATTATTTGTACAGAAAATAAACATCTATCAAAATAATTTGTACAAATTTCCAGGAGTTTCCAGCTGAAATAAAAAATTAAAATTATGATTACAATGTAATCAAAGTAGAGGAAAATCATGACATACCTTTCACTGTAATCTTGACAGGATCACTGAACTCTGTGAAGTAGTAGTAGCTGTTGTTTATCCTGTTTGCCCGACACCGGTACTCTGTTTCTCCTGCATTATCGACTGTCACTTTAAGTGTGTTTGCTTGTTCTCTGTTCAGATTCTGTAACTGATTATTTCTGTACCAGTGAAACTCCCATCCAGTCTCCTGCTGCAGCTCACAGCTCAGAGTGACGGTGTCTCCAGTGTAGACGGAGCTCTGAGGATTCACTCTCACAGTCAGTTTGGGTTTTGCTGTTGGTATGAAATGAAAATTTATTTGGACAGAAAATAAAATATTTATTTTTTAATTAAATTTCCAAGAGTTTCCAGCTGAAATGAAAAATTATAATTATGATTACAGCATAGGGCAGGTTTTGTACAATTTCATGTTTTTTTTTTTTTTTCAGTTCATTTATTCACAGAGAAAAATAAACTATAAAAAATGTGACACAAAAACAAAGCAAAAACAAACACTAGATCAGGGATGTGGAAGAATAAACACACATGGATAATATCAGTATTTTCTGTCCCCATAACACCCAATTATGGAATTGTAGATATGTGTTATATAAGAGCAAATATTTATTTTACCAAAGTAAATGCACCTTTTAGATAAAACTGGAAATATCTTATCAATCTATTTGTTCACAATTTAAATAATGGGATCTGTAAGACAGTGTTATGAAAACAATCCCACAATCTAGTTCAAATGCCATACAATTTACATCATAGTAATGTTCCTCCTCATATTCCAGAGCTTCTGGTGAATGAACATGATCTCACTAGCTCAAATTTTCACAATACCATAATTAGGCCTATGTATATATCCTTTTTGAAACATTTATTCTGATATAGATTTGCCTGTACACTTTGAAAAGATTCACATTACTGGTTATTTCCTAAATTTAGAAATCTCTATGCTTTTGCAAAAAAAAAAGTGATTGTTGGCATTATTGTAAAAGATGACATAGCAATCAGTGTAATTATTCTTCTTTTACATTTTTTTTGGGTTGTTGTTTTTTGTTTTTTTTTCTTAGATTTCTTTAGATTTTTTTAATTTCACAACAAAATACAGTACATTGCAGACAAACAAAACAACAAATAGAAGAACAAATGATGAGAAGACAGGACTTGAGTTACCAGTGTACAGTGTGTGTGTTTGTTTGCATAAGCACACCGTGGTAATGAGTGGAGGGGTTGTTTCTGGAAAAGAGAAAGGAGGTAGCAAAGAGGGAGGACACAGAAAGAGAAAAAAACAATAATAATAATAATAATAATAATAATAATAATAATAATAATAATAAAAGGAAGGAGAGCAAGAGGGACAAAAGAATACAGGAAGAAGGGGGAAAAAAAGAAAAAAAATTAAATAAATAAATAAAGGACGTAAATATATAACTCAAATTTAGCCTGCCCTCACCTTATAATTTTTTTTTTCTTGGTGTTTATTCAAGGGGGCTCCAGGGTGGTCCAGCTAGGTATAGGTTACCTTTTTTCATTTCTTTGGTTGAGCCTGACCAACATTCTCCCACTCTGAGTCGCTCTCAACCCCTACAGGTGAGGGCTGGCCCATCACTTGTTACCCTCCTAAACCACTCCCCAACCCTAAGGAGGGAGCTTGTTTATTTGGGCAACACTGTCGAGAAATGCAGTTGTGGCCAACACTGAAACCCCTCCTGTTCCAATAATAAATTAAATAAACAAACGAACAAAAAACCCTTTTGTTTAGATGATAGTGACAGGTGATACTAATGGTAGATAAGTACAAATAATTAAATAAATTAATAAATAAATATATTAGTTTGTTTTTAGGAATTTGCAGGGATGTGTGTGGGGATGTATGTGGCTTTTGTATGGTATGTAGCAGTTATTTTTTCTATAGTTATGTGTTCTGTAAGAAGATTAATCTAGTGACTGATATGTAATAAGTTTTTAGTTTTCCAGTTAAGAAGAACGATTTTCTTTAGTGGGTTTCTGTATTTAACTGGGAGATAGTCACCTTCTGAGATGTTTCCGAGCAAACAGAGAGATGGGGATGTGGGGATTCTGCAGCTCAGGATGGTGGAGAGTTTCTCTGTTACCTCTACCCAGAGGGAGTGAACTGGTTTACATGCCCAAGTGGAGTGGAAGTAATTGTCTATGGTACCTGAGGTGCACTGTGAACAGGTGTCTGTGTCGGTTAAACCCATTTTAAACATTTTACTTTGGGTGACATGGATTCTGTGGATAGTCTTGTATTGTATGAGTTGTAAATTTGTGTTGCTGGTCATAGAGAATATATTGTTAGAGATTTCTGTCCAAAAGTCGGAGTTGGGGGAGAAAGTAAGATCTTTTTCCCATTTTGCCATTGGGATTGTTGTCATAGTGCCTTTACTGGATGTTATTTTATAGAGTTTAGATAGTAGTTTCTATGAGCTTGTGATGTTCATAATCTCATCAGTTAATTTGGAAGGCTGTAGTGGGATATTAGTTATATTAATTTTCTATTTAATTATGGATTTGAGTTGTTGGTATTGGAGGAACTGTTCTCCCCCAACTCCATACTTCTCCATTAGTGTCTTAAATGATAGAAATTGGTTATTCTCAGATAGGTGGTGAAGGTGGGTGATTCCTTTATGGTGCCATGTTGGAAAGTAGACTGGGGTATTGTGTAGTTGAAAGTCAGGATTGTGCCAGACGGGGGTGTCTCTACATAGTGTTAATGTTAATTTGGTAATCTTGTGAGCTTTCCACCATGCTGTCAGAGTTGATGAAATATTCATAGTTAATTGTTTTTATTTATTACAGCATGAAAGTGAGATCAGCGACTGAAATACATTTACATTGATTTTGTTCTAGGTCTATCCATGAGTTGTTGAAATTATCCTTTTGAATCCATCTGACTAAGTATTGTAGTTGTGTTGCTAGAAAGTAGTGTTGAAAATTTGGTGCTTCAAGGCCACCTTGTGATTTTTTCTGTTGTAATGTAGATGGAGAAATTTTAGGTTTCTTGTTTTTCCAGTAAAAAAGAGATGTTAGTGAGTCAGGTGGTTTAAACCAATTTTTCGTGGGAGTTGTGGGAATCATTGAAAACAGGTAGTTTATTTGTGCTGAAATCTTCATTTTAACTGTGGCGACTCATCCAATGAGTGAAAGTGGAAGGTTGGTCCAACGTCTGAGATCATCTTCTGTCTTTTTTAACAGAGGAGTGTAGTTGAGATTAAAAAGCTCTGACAGCCTGGGGGAAATATTAATACCTAAATATTTTAATGTTGCCTATATGAAATGGGAGGGGGGATTCCTGAGCTGCAGAATCCCAAACCTGCTCAGATAGTGGGAGTGTAGTTGATTTAATCCAGTTTATAGTGTAGTTTGATATTTTGGAAAATGAGTTAATAATGTTAAATGTTTCCTTTAGTGAATTGTAGGGGTCCTGTAAAAGTATGCATGAAGATTTATTTTATGTTGTTAATTTGTATCCTGAATTCCTTTAATTTTGATGTTTTGCTGTATGGCTGCTGCTAGTGGTTCTATAAAGATGACAAATAAGGATGGGGAGAATGGGCATCCTTGTCTGGTTCCCAGATGAAGTGTGAAACTCTGTGAGGTGACCCCATTTGTGATTATTGTGACCCTTGGTGAAGTGCATGTCATGGACTGCGGGACAGTTCCCTGCCTGAACACCAGAGGGCGGTCTGACAGGGTTTCTTTATGTTCCATGTGTTTTTCTTTATGTTGTGTTTGCACGTGTGCTTGCCCCACCCGATCCTTGCCCCCTAGTCTGCAGACATTGTCTGAGGGGTTCCTGTTTTTGATGAATCCTGTTTGGTCTGGGTGGATTAACCACCGGGTCCAGGTGATTTGTTATTGGGCATTTTATTTAGTGCTTTATGGAGTTCATGTTCTTGGGATAGTGTTGGCAGTTTAAGGTTGTTTAGAAAGAGGTCTATATCTGACTGAATAACACTGTGATCAGAGGAGTATAGGTCACTGTAGAAGTTTTGAAATACAGCATTAATATCCTGTGAATTGTGGAACATTTCACATGTAGAGTTTATTATGGATGGAATAATTGCTTTATTTTTTATGTTGTAGTTGATTTGCTATATACACTATATTGCCAAAAGTATTCGCTCACCTGCCTTGACTCGCATATGAACTTAAGTGACATCCCATTCTTAATCCATAGGGTTCAATATGACGTTGGTCCACCCTTTGCAGCTATAACAGCTTCAGCTCTTCTGGGAAGGCTGTCCACAAGGTTTAGGAGTGTGTTTATGGGAATTTTTGACCATTCTTCCAGAAGCGCATTTGTGAGGTCACACACTGATGTTGGACGAGAAGGCCTGGCTCTCAGTCTCCGCTCTAATTCATCCCAAAGGTGTTCTATCGGGTTGAGGTCAGGACTCTGTGCAGGCCAGTCAAGTTCCTCCACACCAGACTCTGTCATCCATGTCTTTATGGACCTTGCTTTGGTCACTGGTGCACAGTCATGTTGGAAGAGGAAGGGGCCAGCTCCAAACTGTTCCCACAAAGTTGGGAGCATGGAATTGTCCAAAATGTCTTGGTATGCTGAAGCATTCAGAGTTCCTTTCACTGGAACTAAGGGGCCAAGCCCAGCTCCTGAAAAACAACCCCACACCATAATCCCCCGCCACCAAACTTTACACTTGGCACAATGCAGTCAGACAAGTACCGTTCTCCTGGCAACCGCCAAACCCAGACTCGTCCATCAGATTGCCAGATGGAGAAGCGCGATTCGTCACTCCAGAGAACACGTCTCCACTGCTCTAGAGTCCAGTGGCGGCGTGCTTTACACCACTGCATCTGACGCTTTGTATTGGACTTGGTGATGTATGGCTTGGATGCAGCTGCTCGGCCATGGAAACCCGTTCCATGAAGCTCTCTGCGCACTGTTCTGGAGCTAATCTGAAGGCCACATGAAGTTTGGAGGTCTGTAGCGATTGACTCTGCAGAAAGTTGGCGACCTCTTCGCACTATGCGCCTCAGCATCTGCTGACCCTGCTCTGTCAGTTTACGTGGCCTACCACTTCGTGGCTGAGTTGCTGTTGTTCCCAAACACTTCCACGTTCTTATAATACAGCTGACAGTTGACTGTGTCCAATATTTAGGAGCGAGGAAATTTCACGACTGGATTTGTTGCACAGGTGGCATCCTATCACAGTTCCACGCTGGAATTCACTGAGCTCCTGAGATCGACCAATTCTTTCACAAATGTTTGTAAAAACAGTCTGCATGCCTAGGTGCTTGATTTTATACACCTGTGGCCATGGAAGTGATTGGAACACCTGATTCTGATTATTTGGATGGGTGAGCAAATACTTTTGGCAATATAGTGTATTTACCTGTTCTGTTGCTATACTGGAACTGTTCATATTTAAGTTGTTGAATGATCATTTGGGTTTTTCTGTGTATAATACTCTCAAATTGCATTTTATAAAAGTTTATTTATTGTGCAGGGTTTAATATGAGTGTGGATGTTTAGTGTGAGGGATATAGGGGCATGGTCACTGTTTATGATTAATGATGAATTATGGTCAGTTACATGTTGGGTGAATGAGTTGCTAATGAGGAAAAGATCAATTTGGGAAAAAGTCTGATGGAGTGGGGAACAGTAAGTGTATTCTCTAGACGTGGGGTTATTTATTCTCCAACTGTCATTGAGTCCATGGTGATACATATATCGTTTTATTATTTCAGAAGAGTGCCAATTTCTTGTGTTATCAGAGGAACCTGAGTGGTCGATTTTGGGGTTTATAACAGTGTTGAAGTCACGAGCATTGAAGATGTTTGTTGAGTCACATAATAGAGAAAATAGGTTATGAATAACAGATGGATGTTCATTGTTTGGGCCATATATGTTAACAGGTGTAAGCACTGTGTTATTAATTGATGCATTAATGATAATACAGTGGTACCTCGGTTTTCGACCTTAATTCGCTCCTAAAGTCTGGTCGAATACCGATTTGGACATTGATGCCTGATTTACCATTTTCCAGAGACATGGCTACTGAAACTATACCACAACATATAGCATGAGGTTCCAAACACTCACAGATGATGCTTTCAGAACAGATGATTACAGATGCATGGGCATCACTAGGCCATTTTTAGGGGGGCTTTAACATTTCTACTCAGACTGCCGAAAAATTCTGCGATTCTCCATAAACTGTACACAAATTTATGAGTTTTATACATGTACTGAAGCCAAGGGAATAGTGGGAAAGAAGGAGAGAAGCAGGAGGAATGTAGCGAATAAGGAAAACAAGGGCTTAAAAACATTGGTTGATGTGTGTGTGTGTGTGTGTGTGTGTGTGTGTGTGTGCTGTAGTTGAAACACATAACACAGTGTAAAAAGAAAAACGTGGTGTACGGGGACTAGAACAATAACACATAGAAACAAACAAATACACATGTATACAAATACGGTTTAACAAAACGAGGGAGACATTAATGCAGAAAATGGTTGTACGGTGTGTTGTGCAGAACAGATTTCTGAAAATGAAATAAACTTCTATGTTTTTCAAAGGAATTATGTAAATACTTTTCATCTTTGAAATTAATGCAGAAGAGGAATCCCTTGATTCTTTGTAACCTGGTGGAGGAGATTAACCAGGTATTAGCTATGTGTTCTTTTTGTTTTTGTCATTAATTAATTAATTTTGCCATTAAAACTTTACATTATTTATTTATTTATTTATTTATTTATTTATTTATTTATTTATTCATTCATTTATTCATTCATTCATTCATTCATATATATTATTTTACATTTTGTAAGTATGATTCTTAATGTGGTCACTTCATGTGGGATGTGGTCATTAGTGGTTAAGGTGTTGGACTACTGATTGGACTGCTACAGCTGGACCCAGGGGCGTTTCTAGGATTTGAAAACATGAGGGGCGGAGCCTGAAACATCAGGGGCTAATTAGGGAGAGGGGCTAAGCAAGAATAACACGTTTTGTAAGAGAATTTTTATGTAATATTGTTTAATAATGAACACAAACAGTATGCAACTTTAGAAAATTTCATTCAATCTTTTTTCTGACTCCTCCCATCATTTCAGAGACTTTCTACTAAAAATGGAGTTCATTAAATTCATTACATTTTCTCTCTCACAGGTATACCATGCAATATTATCTCTGTTACAGCTTGTGTGTGGAGCAGTGTCATGCAGATCCGTTATTATTATTATTATTTTACAATAATCTATATTATACTGCACCTCATTTCATTCCTCATTTATGCTGCACTACTGTATGGATTATTCTTTGTTTATTTATTTTTAACAGCCTCTCTTCTCTTCTCTTCTCTTCTCTTCTCTTCTCTTCTCTTCTCTTCTCTTCTCTTCTCTTCTCTTCTCTTCTCTTCTCTTCTCTTCTCTTCTCTTCTCTTCTCTTATTGTTCTCTCATCTCTCATTCTCTCATCTGTCTTGCTGCTTGTATCTTGTCTACTTCATGTTCTTGGTGACTTTTCTATCCTATTTCTTTGAGGGTGGAATCATCAGAGAGTATCTCCGAGACTGGACTTGAGTAAAACGGTCAGTTATAATACTAGTATTTCTAGTGCTGAGAATTCCTTTATTAATAGACAGAACAGCTGAATGATGGAGTCTGTTCTGGTCCATTGTTCCCCTAAGTCATGTCTGTATTTTAACTTAAATACTGCATTAGTTGAATAATAGAAAGTCATGATGTTCAGACTGTAATGTCTTAGTGCTTTAACAGTTTAGATTTTATTTAGATCTATCTTTAGGATGATTTAATTTAAGGCTTTTCTACATATTGGGTATGGAATAATATTCTAAAGGGTCCTATATGTCAGGGGTTTTCAGAATCAGAGACAGTGGACCTCCTTTTTAACACAAAATACATTTATTAGCCGACTTTTATAAACTGTGTTAACATTAAAAATTAAAAGTTTGAATTTTATCTGAATAATAAGATTGTTGTGATTTCTGACAGATTTTGTTTTGTTGCTGTTGTGCTCAAGGGCTGTAACGTGTATTAGTCACGTGGTGTGCGAGTGTGTGTATAGGTGTGTATGTTAGTCACGTGGTGTGTGAGTGTGTGTGTATAGGTGTGTATGTTAGTCACGTGGTGTGTGAGTGTGTGTATAGGTGTGTATGTTAGTCACGTGGTGTGTGAGTGTGTGTGTATAGGTGTGTATGTTAGTTACGTGGTGTGTGAGTGTGTATAGGTGTGTATGTTAGTCACGTGGTGTGTGAGTGTGTGTATAGGTGTGTATTTTAGTCACGTGGTGTGTGAGTGTGTGTATAGGTGTGTATGTTAGTCACGTGGTGTGTGAGTGTGTATAGGTGTGTATGTTAGTCACGTGGTGTGTGAGTGTGTGTATAGGTGTGTATGTTAGTCACGTGGTGTGTGAGTGTGTGTATAGGTGTGTATGTTAGTCACGTGGTGTGTGAGTGTGTGTATAGGTGTGTATGTTAGTCACGTGGTGTGTGAGTGTGTATAGGTGTGTATGTTAGTCACGTGGTGTGTGAGTGTGTGTATAGGTGTGTATGTTAGTCACGTGGTGTGTGAGTGTGTATAGGTGTGTATGTTAGTCACGTGGTGTGTGAGTGTGTGTATAGGTGTGTATGTTAGTCACGTGGTGTGTGAGTGTGTGTGTATAGGTGTGTATGTTAGTTATGTGGTGTGTGAGTGTGTATAGGTGTGTATGTTAGTCACGTGGTGTGTGAGTGTGTGTATAGGTGTGTATTTTAGTCACGTGGTGTGTGAGTGTGTGTATAGGTGTGTATGTTAGTCACGTGGTGTGTGAGTGTGTATAGGTGTGTATGTTAGTCACGTGGTGTGTGACTGTGTGTATAGGTGTGTATGTTAGTTACGTGGTGTGTGAGTGTGTGTATAGGTGTGTATGTTAGTCACGTGGTGTGTGAGTGTGTGTATAGGTGTGTATTTTAGTCACGTGGTGTGTGAGTGTGTGTATAGGTGTGTATGTTAGTCACGTGGTGTGTGAGTGTGTGTGTATAGGTGTGTATGTTAGTCACGTGGTGTGTGAGTGTGTGTATAGGTGTGTATGTTAGTCACGTGGTGTGTGAGTGTGTGTATAGGTGTGTATTTTAGTCACGTGGTGTGTGAGTGTGTGTATAGGTGTGTATGTTAGTCACGTGGTGTGTGACTGTGTGTATAGGTGTGTATGTTAGTCACGTGGTGTGTGAGTGTGTGTATAGGTGTGTATGTTAGTCACGTGGTGTGTGAGTGTGTGTATAGGTGTGTATGTTAGTCACGTGGTGTGTGAGTGTGTATAGGTGTGTATGTTAGTCACGTGGTGTGTGAGTGTGTATAGGTGTGTATGTTAGTCACGTGGTGTGTGACTGTGTGTATAGGTGTGTATGTTAGTCACGTGGTGTGTGAGTGTGTGTATAGGTGTGTATGTTAGTCACGTGGTGTGTGAGTGTGTATAGGTGTGTATGTTAGTCACGTGGTGTGTGAGTGTGTATAGGTGTGTATGTTAGTCACGTGGTGTGTGAGTGTGTGTATAGGTGTGTATGTTAGTCACGTGGTGTGTGAGTGTGTGTATAGGTGTGTATGTTAGTCACGTGGTGTGTGAGTGTGTGTATAGGTGTGTATGTTAGTCACGTGGTGTGTGAGTGTGTATAGGTGTGTATGTTAGTCACGTGGTGTGTGAGTGTGTGTATAGGTGTGTATGTTAGTCACGTGGTGTGTGAGTGTGTATAGGTGTGTATGTTAGTCACTTGGTGTGTGAGTGTGTATAGGTGTGTATGTTAGTCATGTGGTGTGTGAGTGTGTGAGTATAGGTGTGTATGTTAGTCACGTGGTGTGTGAGTGTGTATAGGTGTGTATGTTAGTCACGTGGTGTGTGAGTGTGTGAGTATAGGTGTGTATGTTAGTCACGTGGTGTGTGAGTGTGTATAGGTGTGTATGTTAGTCACGTGGTGTGTGAGTGTGTATAGGTGTGTATGTTAGTCACGTGGTGTGTGACTGTGTGTATAGGTGTGTATGTTAGTCACGTGGTGTGTGAGTGTGTGTATAGGTGTGTATGTTAGTCACGTGGTGTGTGAGTGTGTGTATAGGTGTGTATGTTAGTCACGTGGTGTGTGAGTGTGTATAGGTGTGTATGTTAGTCACGTGGTGTGTGAGTGTGTATAGGTGTGTATGTTAGTCACGTGGTGTGTGAGTGTGTGTATAGGTGTGTATGTTAGTCACGTGGTGTGTGAGTGTGTGTATAGGTGTGTATGTTAGTCACGTGGTGTGTGAGTGTGTGTATAGGTGTGTATGTTAGTCACGTGGTGTGTGAGTGTGTATAGGTGTGTATGTTAGTCACGTGGTGTGTGAGTGTGTGTATAGGTGTGTATGTTAGTCACGTGGTGTGTGAGTGTGTATAGGTGTGTATGTTAGTCACTTGGTGTGTGAGTGTGTATAGGTGTGTATGTTAGTCACGTGGTGTGTGAGTGTGTGAGTATAGGTGTGTATGTTAGTCACGTGGTGTGTGAGTGTGTATAGGTGTGTATGTTAGTCACGTGGTGTGTGAGTGTGTGTATAGGTGTGTATGTTAGTCACGTGGTGTGTGAGTGTGTATAGGTGTGTATGTTAGTCACGTGGTGTGTTAGTGTGTGTATAGTTGTGTATGTTAGTCACGTGGTGTGTGAGTGTGTATAGGTGTGTATGTTAGTCACGTGGTGTGTGAGTGTGTGTGTATAGGTGTGTATGTTAGTCATATGGTGTGTGAGTGTGTGTATAGGTGTGTATGTTAGTCACGTGGTGTGTGAGTGTGTGTATAGGTGTGTATGTTAGTCACGTGGTGTGTGATTGTGTATAGGTGTGTATGTTAGTAACGTGGTGTGTGAGTGTGTGTATAGGTGTGTATGTTAGTCACGTGGTGTGTGAGTGTGTGTATAGGTGTGTATGTTAGTCACGTGGTGTGTCAGTGTGTGTGTATAGGTGTGTATGTTAGTCATGTGCTGTGTGAGTGTGTGTATAGGTGTGTATGTTAGTCACGTGGTGTGTGAGTGTGTGTATAGGTGTGTATGTTAGTCACGTGGTGTGTCAGTGTGTGTGTATAGGTGTGTATGTTAGTCATGTGCTGTGTGAGTGTGTGTATAGGTGTGTATGTTAGTCACGTGGTGTGTGAGTGTGTGTATAGGTGTGTATGTTAGTCACGTGGTGTGTGAGTGTGTGTATAGGTGTGTATGTTAGTCACGTGGTGTGTGAGTGTGTATAGGTGTGTATGTTAGTCACGTGGTGTGTGAGTGTGTATAGGTGTGTATGTTAGTCACGTGGTGTGTGAGTGTGTATAGGTGTGTATGTTAGTCACGTGGTGTGTGAGTGTGTATAGGTGTGTATGTTAGTCACGTGGTGTGTGAGTGTGTATAGGTGTGTATGTTAGTCACGTGGTGTGTGAGTGTGTATAGGTGTGTATGTTAGTTACATGGTGTGTGAGTGTGTATAGGTGTGTATGTTAGTCACGTGGTGTGTGAGTGTGTGTATAGGTGTGTATGTTAGTCACGTGGTGTGTGAGTGTGTATAGGTGTGTATGTTAGTCACGTGGTGTGTTAGTGTGTGTATAGTTGTGTATGTTAGTCACGTGGTGTGTGAGTGTGTATAGGTGTGTATGTTAGTCACGTGGTGTGTGAGTGTGTGTGTATAGGTGTGTATGTTAGTCATGTGGTGTGTGAGTGTGTGTATAGGTGTGTATGTTAGTCACGTGGTGTGTGAGTGTGTGTATAGGTGTGTATGTTAGTCACGTGGTGTGTGATTGTGTATAGGTGTGTATGTTAGTAACGTGGTGTGTGAGTGTGTGTATAGGTGTGTATGTTAGTCACGTGGTGTGTCAGTGTGTGTGTATAGGTGTGTATGTTAGTCATGTGCTGTGTGAGTGTGTGTATAGGTGTGTATGTTAGTCACGTGGTGTGTGAGTGTGTGTATAGGTGTGTATGTTAGTCACGTGGTGTGTGAGTGTGTGTATAGGTGTGTATGTTAGTCACGTGGTGTGTGAGTGTGTATAGGTGTGTATGTTAGTCACGTGGTGTGTGAGTGTGTATAGGTGTGTATGTTAGTCACGTGGTGTGTGAGTGTGTATAGGTGTGTATGTTAGTCACGTGGTGTGTGAGTGTGTATAGGTGTGTATGTTAGTCACGTGGTGTGTGAGTGTGTATAGGTGTGTATGTTAGTCACGTGGTGTGTGAGTGTGTATAGGTGTGTATGTTAGTCACGTGGTGTGTGAGTGTGTGTATAGGTGTGTATGTTAGTCACGTGGTGTGTGAGTGTGTATAGGTGTGTATGTTAGTCACGTGGTGTGTGAGTGTGTATAGGTGTGTATGTTAGTCACGTGGTGTGTGAGTGTGTGTATAGGTGTGTATGTTAGTCACGTGGTGTGTGAGTGTGTATAGGTGTGTATGTTAGTCACGTGGTGTGTGAGTGTGTGTATAGGTGTGTATGTTAGTTACATGGTGTGTGAGTGTGTGTATAGGTGTGTATGTTAGTCACGTGGTGTGTGAGTGTGTGTATAGGTGTGTATGTTAGTCACGTGGTGTGTGAGTGTGTGTATAGGTGTGTATGTTAGTCACGTGGTGTGTGAGTGTGTGTATAGGTGTGTATGTTAGTCACGTGGTGTGTGAGTGTGTGTATAGGTGTGTATGTTAGTCACGTGGTGTGTGAGTGTGTATAGGTGTGTATGTTAGTCACGTGGTGTGTGAGTGTGTGTATAGGTGTGTATGTTAGTCACGTGGTGTGTGAGTGTGTGTATAGGTGTGTATGTTAGTCACGTGGTGTGTGAGTGTGTGTATAGGTGTGTATGTTAGTCACGTGGTGTGTGAGTGTGTGTATAGGTGTGTTCGACTTAAAGCGGCGC